>NW_022290910.1:0-84910 GCF_902635505.1 Sarcophilus harrisii | reverse complement strand
TAAGATGCTGTTACAGAACTTGGCTTTTGAAATCTTGACTCCTAATGACTGGAAATATAGCAAGGAGTATAAAACCTGGACAAAGTACATGTAACTTACGAATATAGTGAGCTCTGTGGGATGCAAGCCCAACAAAATAGTCAAAATGCTGTTCATGCTGCAGTCACCCTTGGCTACTTCAGGAGTATGGGTCCCTATGCAGATATGCAGCACAGATTAATTATTCAATAGCAGCATGTGAGCAATTGCTGCTAATGCTATCAAGCGTGGGCTTAGATTCACAATAAAAATGACATAAATTGAGGCCTTCACCAAAAAATAACACAAGAATTGGTGAACCCTTTACTTTTGACTTTGTGGGATGTTTGCAGACTATATCACAAAATTAATGGGGAAAATTCATCAACAGATGTTTAATAAAAGCAACTTGCTAAGGAAGAAATGCTAATGAGGTATGCAGAAGAAAGTTTATACTAGGAGGGCTGCGCAAGGTGCTCCTTTGGGGGAGTTCACTTCAAACGCTGTGCTGCCACAGTGGGTACAAATACCTTTTATAGACAGACTATGATGCAGACTTCCCAAGATCCCAACATTGGGTAGATGGGGTCCCTTTCCGGCAAGAGGACTACAGAGACACGTCAGTGCTCAGTGGTAAAGTGGGGCATCCCACACAAGCTCAATGTTTAACATAGAGGCAGAGTGAGAAAGCAGGGTGGGAGAACAAGACCCAGTACCCCATGTCCAAAAATGCAACAGAGGCTTCCATTGGGCCTCAGAATGTAGACATGTTCAGAAACGGGATGAGGGCCCAGCCCAGGGCCCCAGGCAAAAACACTTGGGGCATGATGGCGTAATGGTGCAGCAGAGGTGCCTAGAAGTCCAATACCCAGACGACCAATCAGAAAGGAAGCTCATATGATGGGAGAAAGGTTACAATTAGGGAGAATAGGTTGTGTGCAGCTGAGACAACTGAGATAATAACCCCTGGAGAGGTGAAATCTGTTCCTCTCCCAGCCTATGGATCCTTGACTTCAAAACATTGGGCTTGACCATTTTTACCCTCCTGAGAGTACGTACAAAACGGTGTCCATCACACTGATGTGGGAAACTAGAGAATGTGTAGATAACATCCAGTCACCAATACAGGCGAACAATGTGTGACTTCACCATCCAGGAGAAATAGCGCATCCAGGTTTACTCATACAGAATCCCAATAGGCCAGCTTGGTGATAGTCACCCAGATTCTGATTTCAGATCTAAAATCCAGCAATATATTGGACAGCGGCTGTAACAACTTGTCGACCTAATAACCGATCTATATAAATGGCCTTCCATTGGAAGAGTTGGTGAACACTGGTGCAGATCGGACGGTCATTAGGGGTGCTCAATTGGCCCAGTCACTGGCCAAGGAACAAAACGAACACCAACATCTGGTGTAGGGATCAATAGCAGGTGAAGCTAGGTACTGCCCTATGAGATGAGGACTTTTGAAGGCAAAACAGGATGTTTACTCCTTTTATAGTTGAAAAAAATCCCCATCGATCTGTGGGAAGAGACGTTTACAGCAATTGGGACTAAAATGAGTACTTCGGTTTTAAGCAGGGGCTGCTGTTGAAGGCCCTTAACTTTTCACCTGTTCCTGTCCAATGAGCAGTACACCGGTGTGGATAGAGCAGTGGCCCTTAAGTAACGATAAAATTCTGGCCTTATTAAGATATAATACAGAGACGCTCGACCGAGACACTTAAAACCTTCTCCTAAGTCCTTGGAATTCCCCAGTGTTTGTTGTGAAAAGAAATCTGGAAAATGGAGGATGTTAACGGATTTAAGAAGTGAATGAACAGATGGAAACTAGGAACTCTTAACCTGGACTTGCATCTCCTACTCAGTTGCCTAGAATGGCCTCTTTGGGTCATAGATATTAAGGGGATTGTTTTCTATCCCTCTGGAAAAGGAGGATATGAAAAGATTTTGCCTTTTCAGTGCCCAGCGTTAACTAGCTGGAATATAAAAGATAATAATGGACAGTTTTGAGAGATAGAAAAACAGCCCTACTATGTGTCAAATGTGTTGCTGCTGCTCTTGCTCCAGTAAGAAAAGCATTCCCAAAGAGATTATGCTATTACATTACATGGATGACATTTGGGATGTACCTGAGGAACAAATGTTAGGAGCATGTCATCTGCAAAGACCATAGAAACACTCTAAAGGAATTAGAAAGTATACATAGCACCAGAAAAAAATTCAGACATGCTCCTTTTCAATATTTAGGATATGAAGTATACCTAAGGTGCTTACAGTTAAAAACTGTCCTAAGAACAGAAAGCTAAACACATTGAATGATTTTCAGAAATTGATAGGAGACATCCAATGGATGCGACCTGTGTTAGGTTTGACAACCTATCTGTTAAAACCATTATATGATATTTTAAGGGGAGACAGTGCTTTAAATTCACCACGCCAGCTTACAAAAGAAGCTCAAAAGGCTTTGAGAGAAGTTGAACTGGCTTTATCCAATGTGGTTGAAAAGGAGTCTCAAAACCCTTGGAGATATCAGTTTTGCCTGAGAGGCACCACGGCTGTCCTTCATCAAGGAGACGGTGTGATAGAGTGGGTGAACCTCCCGGCTTTTAGCTAGAACAAAGCCTTACACCTACCAGTGCTTGTGGCTGAGAATTTTATTAAAGGCCACTAAGCGAACGAGCCCTGATGTCTGGGACAGAGCCTGATAAGATATACACCTTTTAACAATACACAAATTAATGTGTGTTGTGAGACCATCCCAAATTGGCAAATTTTATTAGCCTGTGGCTCAAATTTTACATGGGTCTCCATTAAAGATAACTAGATTATTACACATAATTGGCGATGGATTCTTGAAGAAAAAGTTTCTAAGTTCCTCTTCAGGACCAACAATCTTCACGGATGCATCCAAACATAATATTTGTGCTGTACTCTCATGATCTAACTATAAAAGTGGTCAGACTTCCTTTTCAGTCCACTCCAGCAGAAGAATGGTGTCTGTGATCATTCTGGTTCTTACTTATTATCCAGGAGACATAAATGTAATATCTGAATTCGGCCTATTCATAGATTTGGTACAAAAGAATTTACAGCCGTAAAATTGCGGCCTCTAATATATAATAATAAAAATAACTTTAAGACACTTCAAAACAAGTGAGAAGCTCCAGGTAAGATCTATATATTACATGTCCATTCTCATGGTGGACTTCAGGTCCCCATATTTGATGGCAATTCAAAGGCGGGCCTTCTAAGCTATGTTGGTCCAATACCCTTTATTCCAGGAAGCCAGGCATCTCATTCTCTCCAATATCATCAGGCTGCTCGAGCTTTAAGTTTACAATTTGGAATAACAAGAGGAAGCCAGGAGCATAGTAAAAAGCCTGCATGCAGCTTGCCATCCTTTCACGCTCCTACACTGCCTCCAGGAAGAACCCTTGTGGTTTGAGACCCAATAAAAATCTGGCAAATGAATATGACCCATTATAAAATCTTTCGGTCGTCTGTCTTTCATCCATGTTATTAGTGAACACCTTTGCGGGGATTCACTTTTGCAAAACCGACAGCAAAAGAGAGAGACAGCCAGTGGTCACTGAATTCTCATACAAGCATTTGCCATTATAGATTATTGCCACAAGCAATAAAACAGTGTAATGGTCCTGCTTATACTTTTGAGCATTTGCACACTTTTGTGCTGTTATGAATTTACACACCACGGGCATACCTTTTAATCCTCAGGACAGGCAATAGTGGAGGAGAAACGAGATATTAAGGCGCTCCTCCAAAACAAAGAGGGAGCCACCAGTAACCCTAGAGAACTTCTAAAATGGCTCTTTATACTATTAACTTCTTGATTTTTGACCAAGATGCACTGGCTCCAACGAACAGGTTTTACTTAATAACCCACCGGAAGGTCCAGTGTCCAGTGCGAGCAACTCACTGTCTTTAGATAATCGCCAGGTGATGTGGAGAACCCAGAAAGTGGTGAATCAGGAAAGGACCAGATAGGCTGGGTCCTTTGGGGAGAGGTTTGCTTGTCTCTACAGGTAGAAGGAATCAGATGGGTGCCAACGACCTGTTGCCTTGTCACATCGCAGAGACGGGTAGCAGACCCTTGAAACAAAGGAAGACAGAAATATCGGGTGGTTCTGTTTCTGATTGTGCTCACCATTGAAAGAGCATTGGCAGTTATGGCGTTTGACTCATGGACATCAAAAGATTGTGGGACTTGAAAACCCTCAAGGGTCATTGGATTTTCTCTGAGACATGGGACTCGAAACCCTCGGGAATCATTGGATTCTCTGGGACATAGGACTTGAAAGCTCTCAGGAATCACTGGATTCTGAAATGATGAACTGTTACAACAAAATCTGCTGGAATCATTGGATTCCCTAACCTCAAAAGACTTTGCAGGACTTCAAAAACTCAGGATCACTGGATTCCCTGACATAATAAACAATGGACAATAGATTGGTTTGGACTATCTTATGAAGAAGGAATGTATGTGTGAGCTGTTGTTTATGTACCCTCCTTCTAGGACTTCTGGTGATCTTTTCCAACACCATGTTGATTTATATTGTTTATGTTCCGCTATGTGTGTGTACAATTCATGTTTGTTACACCATCGAGCCTTCACTGACTGTGGGAGAGTCATTCCCTAATAGCCTCTGCGTTATTGCTTTGTGCTTGTGTAATACCTCCCATGCTGATGGGTTTGTGCATAATAATTCCTTCAGCCCAGGAAACCCAATAGCGACCCCACTTCCCTTTGGTGCTTTTCATGTATCCTTTCTATGAGATGTCAGTGAGGGCGTGATCATCTTCATTTTAGTGCTTTCTGCCTTTCCTGAAGTCAGGGAGGCTGTGATCACCTCCCTTTTCGGTGCTTTCTGCCTTCTTCCCTGAGAAGTTGGGAGGCTGTGATCCTGCCTCCTTGGGGTCTCTGAGCCTCCCTGAGGGTGGGGATGGCAGCAGCACCTGTGTTCTAAAAATGAAAGCAGGAGATGTAATGGGCTGAGTTTGAGTTGATACACTGAGGTCCCAAGTACGTCAATTTCTAAATAGTAATTGGGCTATACTCTATTAACAATATACATGATTGGATAAATAATGGTCCCTATACTCTCCGTGCAAGTCCTGATGTTGTATAGGAAATGATTTTGGTGGGTGGAGGCAGAGAGGAACAGGAAGAAGCTGGGAGAGATTGGGCCTGGGTTCCATATTCCTAGCCTTGCTGGTCTAAGCCAACTGGCTGCTGGTCTACCTAGCTTCTTGACTCAGCTGCACATTACTTATGTGAATTCTCTTCCACCTCTGATCCTTCTTCACTGAGAATAAAGACTGACGATTTTCCCCTAACCTGAATTCCTGACTCCTGCTGATTTAAAAATACACGATCTTCACAATTATATACGTCAACAACGATACTGTATGAAGATGTATTCTGATGGAAGTGGATTTCTTCAACAAAGAACAGATCACAACTTAGTTTCAATTGATCAAGGATAGACAGAAGCAGCTACACCCAAAGAAAGAACACTGGGAAATGAATGTAAATGTATGTAAACTGTTTGCATTTTTGTTTTTCTTCCAGGGCTATTTTTACCTTCTTAATCCAATTCTTCCTGTGCAACAAAGTGTTTCAGTTCTGCACATATATTGTATCTAGGATATACTGTGACATATTTAACATGTATAGGGCTGCTTGCCATCTGGGGGAGGGGGTGGAAGGAGGGAGGGGAAAAGTCGGAACAGAAGTGAGTGCCAGGGATAATGTTGTAAATAATTACCCAAGCATGGGTTCTGTCAATAAAAAGTTATAATTAAAAAAAATACAAATGCAGACAAGATTAGAAGGGAAACAATAAACTGGGAATACATTTTTTTCAGTCAAAGGTTCGTATAAGGCATCATTCCAAAATATATAGAGAATTGACTCCAATATATAAGAAATCAAGCCATTCTCTAATTGATAAATGGTCAAAAGGTATGAACAGACAGTTTTCGGATAAAGAATTTGAAACTACTTCTAGTCCCCATATGAAAAGATTCTCCAAGTCATTATTAATCAGAGAAATGCAAATTAAGACAACTCTGAGATACCACTACACACCTGTCAGATTGGCTAAGATGACAGGAAAAGATAATGCTGAATGTTGGAGGGGATGTGGGAAAGCTGGGACACTAATACATTGTTGGTGGAACTGTAAACCAATACAAACATTCTGCTGAGACCTTGGCACCTTTCTTATTAATGAGTTCTTTTGGGTCTAAGGGTGAGGAACTGGTCCCCATAGCAACCAGGCCTAATCCTATTGAGAGAAATGTTTAAAAACACCTCAGAGGTTTCTGGAATTTGTGGTAGATTAAGGTCTCTTTCCTAGGGAAAGGAAGGAGCGTGTGAGATAAAAAGGCTATCATATGACCATTTGGTATATCTGGGGTGAATCTATCCTTTCCCTTGTGTGAGATAATTGCTTTCCATTGACTTTACCCCACTTGTTAAGGTAAAAATAGGGCAATTGAAACATTTAAAAAATACAGAAAAGAAAAAAATGGAAAGATGTTCAGAGGGAAACAGACATGCAGGAAAGTTTTGAAAGGAATATGTAAAATTATATGCTAAAAAAACCTCAAACCAAGAAGTATGTAACAGAGAGTCATGGTTTTATACACAATCCCCATTTTGTGTGCTGCTGTGTATTTAGAACTATTTCCTTTTGATGTTCAAGGACAGAATAAAAAATGAAGAACATACTGTTGGTTGATATATTTAAAGTGAAGTTAGAATATAATGACAAAATGCCATTTGGAGCAAACAAAAATAGAGAGAGTGGGTTGGAAGTCATTATTACCCAGCTGCATGTAGAACAGATTTTAATAGGTTAATATTTCCTCCTATTATTTTCATGTGGTATTACTATAGTGCTGCACTGTCAATGATGTTGATTAAACGTACCAACAGATTATCACATGCAGAACATATAATAATAATGACCTTGAAATGCTGACTAATTAGGTTCTGGTGGTACCAATAAGTGGGAATTGAGCAACAAATAACAAAGTTGTCGATTGGTATCTGCTTCCAAATGCTAATGTCCCAGTATGTGTGCAGGACTCTTTGCTCAAGTCAAAGACATCTCCCTGTGCTGGAATACTCTGTGTGGAGGCTGATGCCAGAACTCATAACACCACATACTCCCCTGGGTCCTTCCCCAAATACCACCACCTGAGCCTAGGGCATTCTTGAGAAGGACACTGTCCTCACAAGTCAGCAGCCCTGGGTCCAGTAGACTGCCATGGTGAATGGGGTTCCTGGAGGCAATCTGTTTTGGGATTAATGGGGCCTCAAAGGCCCAACCTTCAGAGATGAGGTTGGGTGCCAATAAACCAACATCCCAGGTGTTGCTTGGGTTCAAGACAATAATCTCTTGGAGTCTTCACATGGGGGATTAAATTCAAGAGAATCCTACTTTTTGACCACATCAAAATCATTCCTAAACTTTTCTTAGGCACACGTCATTTTCTACTACTGACAGTGACAATCCAGATAACTATCCCTGTAATCAAAACTCAAAAGAGTAAATGGTAACATTACAATCCTCCTCCCCCAAAATAGTAAATTGTGTCCCCGAAATAGTCCCCCCAAGAGCTTTTACCTTAAACAGCAGCATTTCACTAAGCCCAATTTAGGGCCTGAATATCTTTCCTGACTTTTCCCTAACAATCTGCATTTCATGTATCCTTTATTTATAAATTAAAACTAACCATATTTGGGGGCTTCAGACACAGCAAATATCTGATAATTGACTCATTAATATGTTGAACCTATACCTTTAAACCATCCTCTACATTTTCATAGTGGCCAAAGAATTTTAAATGAAAATTTACTATTATAGTAGAGTCATTATAATTATTATTCATTTTGCAACAAAAAAAATCTCATTCAATATTTAATAGCTTTCAAATACTCATATTTGCCACGTTTTTAAGTGCTTAATTCACAATCTAAGGACATTTACATCAAAAATAGTTGTTTTGTCTAACAGCATTTTTGTTATAACAACCACTTAAATTTCTCAATATAAGAGACTTTAGAAAAACAACAACATATCATGTATTATGACATAATGCATATAATAATATAATGATCACCATATATTTATCACTATGTTAAGTTAAGCACTTTATAATCATGAAGAAGATGAGGTGAGATCTTTCAAGACAGTTGTGATAATCGAGTAAGGATTCATCTACTTCAGAGTTTGAGTAGGCCTGAAGGACTTTGAGCATTGATCCAAAGGCATACCTAAGTCCCCTTCCTGTCATCCTGCCATGACATCATTTTCTCCCTATTTCAGTCAAATAGGGGCAACTATGTACTTATTGGTTAAGTTCAATTTCTTGGGGAGTTTCCTCATTTAGAATGTAAGATCCTCAGCCAATGAGAATAAGAGTCAGTGATGGGAAGGGGTATTTGCGTTATGGATTAAAAGTGTTAACCCTGCCCCAGAAGGTGCTTCCTCCCTTTGATTGTCTGCTCAATGGGTGGGATGCCCTTCTTTCGAAAATGTATAATAAACTTTGCTTTGCTTCTAGAGATCTCTCCAGCTTTCTTTTTTTAAAATTAAATGGTGACCCCTCACCATTTCTGAACTCCACAGTTTTGAGGGCTAGTCTGGATCACATTACTTGGTGAGTAGGCGAACTCTAGAAAGATAGCAGGGTGGTGCCCTGCCCTGATTTAGGCAGCCCACCAGCATCCAGGGGCTTCTCCTTGCTCTCCAAGGTAAAGTGGACCAGAAGTGGAGAAACTCAGAGCAAAGCAAAGGGAGAAACTTTGTGGCAAATTTCCGACCAGTTTGGTGTAGGACATATCAGTCAAGCAATTTGCTGTGCAGCAACCCAGAGGTAAGCCTCCTGTGAACCCCTTGAGTCGAGTTACAGACTCTGGAGGGGTGATCTGGACAGGATATAGGCCAGGGCTTCTTAGGTGACTGGGGTCATTTGGTGACAATTGGCATGTTTGGGCATTTGGGAATTTAGATTCCATCCAAATTCAATGGGTGTGGCCCAGTCCCAGCCATCCCTCACAGAGAGAAATGAGAAAAATGATCAGAAAATACTGGTAGATAGTCCCTTGGGAGATAAATTAAGTAACAAAATATATAAGGAAAAAACAAGAAAAAGATGATAAGGTGTTATTTTGTCTTGGGTGACAAAGATATTGATGGAGGCACTATTTGGCCTAAGTATGGCTCCCTTGCAGATTGGGATGTATTCTCTGACTTTGTGCATCTCATGCTTCTTCTGGGTTAATTCAGTTCTGCTTTGCTCATAAAGCGTTCTCTGATGAGGGCTGGGTAGTCTTGTGCAGTGTCTCCCATGTCATACAATCAGTTCTAAAGTTCTTAAGAGAGATCTTGAAAATGTTCTTGTATCCCTTTTTCTGAACACCTTGTGAGTGCTTGCCCTGTGTGAGCGCTACATAAAATAGTCTTTTTTGCAAACATACATTTTCCATTCAAATAATGTGGCCAGACCAATGGAGTTCCTCTCTATGCAGTAAAGTTGGAATCATTGGTAGTTTAGTTAGAGGAAGGACCTCAGTGACTGGTACCTTATCCTTCCAGGTGATCTTCAGAATCTTCTTAAGACAATTTAAATGCAAACAATTCAGTTTCATGGCATGACATTGGTATACAATCCAGGTTTCACAGACATCCAACAGCAAGATCAGCACAACAGCTCTGAAGATTTTCAGTTTGGCCATCAGTCTAATATCTCTTCTATCCCACACTTTCCTTTGGAGCCTCCCAAACACTGAGTTAGCACTGGCAATGAATGGGTCAATCTCATTATCAATGTGGACAACCTTGGAAAGTATATTGCCAAGGCAAGTGAGCTTAGCCACAGCACACAAAACTTCTCCATTTGCTGTAATGATGGCTCCACATATAGATGGTGTGGTGCTGACTGATAGAATACATGTGTTTTCTTGGCATTAATTGTTAGGCCTAAATTAGCACAAGCAGCAGAGAATTGATCCATACTTTGTTGCATCTCAGCTTCAGAGACTGCATTGAGTGCACAAATTGTCTGCAAACAAAAAAGCATGCACCAACACACCTCCTCTTTACTCTTGACTTGTAGCATTTGCAAGTTGAAAAATTTACCATCAATGCAATAGCTGACTTTAATGCTATGTTCCTCCTCATTGAAGGCATTTAACAATATGGCTGAAAACATCATGATAAAAAGCGTGGGGATAGGAATTTATTGTTTTGTAAACCCAAACACTCTAATTTCTGGGATAAGAACTTCCTACTTGACAAAAATTTCCAGGAAAATCAGAAAATAGTGTGGCAGAAACTAGGCAATGACCAATATCTCGCACCTTATAGCAAATTAGATAGAAATGAGTTCATGATCTAAATATAAAAGGCAATACTATAAGCAAATTAGGAGAGCAAGGGATAGCCTGCTCGTCAGATCTGTGGAGAAGTGTGAAGGTTTTCTGGAGTCAGCCTTAGTCTCAGTTGAAATAAATAATTACTCCAAAATCGCAGCCAGCTGGTAAAAATGCAAATGTTTATTTCTCCTTACAAATTAGCCCGGTTAGTTGAGGCCTATCTCTCTGCCTGGCTCCAAGAGCTCTTGCAGCTTTGTCCTTGGCTTCTGCCTCTGCTTTCTTCAGCCTCCAGCCAGCACCAAGTTGGAAGATGCATTGAATCTCTCTGTACCTCCAGTCAGTTCCACCAGAAGAAGTAACCTCAAGCTTCAAAAGCTCCCTATATTTATGTGATCTCCCAAAGGTTAACTCCACCTTCTGGAGGGAGAGGGATTCTGGGTTATCTCCCAGAATGCTCTCTGGTCCTAAGGAAGGTGTGAATTCAGATATCTCTTTCTAGACCCTGAATCTCCCAAACTGTGAACTCCATTGAGTTCTTAGAGCTCTCTAAAGGTGTGAACACAAGCATTGTTTCCATCAGTTGTACTTAGTACCTAGTTCAAGTTCTGGCCCAAAATATCTTCTTCTAAGATCAAATCAACTCCAATGTCTTAACACTTTGTAAAGATTCCAACAGAGAAGGAAGGAATTTATGCCCAAAGAACTAGAGAACATTATGAAATGTAAAATGAATGATTTTGATTCCATTAAATTGAAAATATTTTGCACAAACAAAATCAATGTAGCCAACATTAGAAAGGGAAAAGAAAGCTAGGAAATAATTTTTATGGTCAGCAGTTTTGATAAAGGAATCATTTCCAAAACATATAGAAAATGGAGTCAAATTTATAAGAAGACAATCCATCTCCCATTTGATAAGTGGTCAAAGGATATGGAGAGACAATTTTCAGAGCAAGAAATTAAAGCCATTTATAGTCATGTGAAAAAATGCTCTAAATTACTGTTGATTAGAGAAATGTAAATTAAGACAATTCTGAGGTACTACTTCCCACCTGTCAGGTTGGCCAATAAGACAGGAAAGGATATTAATTAATGTTGAAGGGGATGTGGGAAAACTGAAACACTAATGCATTGTTGATGGAGTTGGGAAGTGATCCAGCCATTCTGGAGAGCAATTAGGAACTATTCCCAAAGGACAATCAAATTGGGCATACCCTTTGATATGTCACTACTAGATCCAAATCCCAAAGACATCATAATAGAGGGGAAAAACCCCACATATGCAAAAGTTTTTATAGTAGCTTGTGATGTTCTCTTCTTTTTTATAATATATGATGGTTCTCTTGGAGCAGGTTTTTTGGGGAGGTTTTCTGGAGGCAGCCTTAGTTTTGGTTCAAATCAATAATCACCTCAAATGCAGCCAGCTGATAAAATCCAAACCTTTATTTTCTCCTTCCAAGTCTTATCTCTGTCCTTGGGCCTGGTTAGCTTTCTTAGAAGCCTCTCTCCCTCCTTGGTTCCAAGAGCTCTTGCAGCTTGTCTTTTAGCTCTTCCAGCCTCTAGCTCAACTCCGACTCGTGACTTCTCAGTCTCCAACTGACGCTCCCCTCTCAATCTTTTCAACTGATTCTCCAATTGATAAATGCTCAAAGGATATGAACAGACAATTCTCAGATGAAGAAATTGAAACTATTTCTAGCCATATGAAAAGATGCTCCAAGTCATTATTAATCAGAGAAATGCCAATTTAGACAACTCTGAGATACCACTACACACCTGTCAGACTGGCTAGGATGACAAAGAAAGATAATGTGGAATGCTGGAGGGGATGTGGGAAAACTGGGACACTGATACATTGTTGGTGGAATTGTGAATACATCCAGGCATTGTGAAGAACGATTTGGAACTATGCTCAAAAAGTTATCAAACTGTGCATACCCTTTGATCCAGCAGTGCTACTACTGGGCTTATACCCCAAAGAAATACTAAAGAAGGGAAAGGGACCTGTATGTGACAAAATGTTTTTGGCAGCCCTGTTTGTAGTGGCCAGAAACTGGAAACTGGGTGGATACCCATCAATTGGAGAATGGCTGAATAAATTGTGGTATATGGATGTTGGAATCTTTACAAACTGTTAAGTCATTAGAGTTCATAGAGACAATAATTCTCTAATTTAGCATGGTTCAGTATGATTGATTTGATCTTAGAAGGAGATATTTTGGGCCAGAACTTGAAACAAGGTACTAAGTACAACTGATAGAAATGATGCTTGTGTTCACACCTTTAGAGAGCTCATAGAAGCAAGAAATATTTAAGTACTCATTGGAGTTCACATGTTTGGGAGATTTTAGGGTTTAGAAAGAGATATCTAAATTCATACCTCCCTTAATCCCTGCCTCCAGAAGGCAGAGTCAGCCTTTTACACTCAGCATAAATACAGCTCCCGTGAACACTCGAGAGAATTAATTGGGAACATTATCAGGGGTCAGAGAGGAGCACTCTGGGAGGAAGCCCACAAGCCCTCTCTAAAAGGCAAGAGAGATTCATTGCATCTTCCACCTTGGTGATGGCTGGAGACTGAAGATAGCAGAGGCAGGAGCAAAGGACAAAGCTTCAAGAACTCTAAGAACCAAGCAGAGAGATAAGTCTCTGAGCTAACCGGGCTATATTGAAGGACACAAATAAAAGATGTGAACTTTTACCAGCTGGCTGCGATTTTTGGGTGATTATTTACTTGTAACTGAGACTAAGGCTACTTCCAGAAAACCTCCCCGAGAAACCTGCTTTCTCCCAGAGTCGAAAAAACACCCACATATGGATATTATGGAATATTATTGTTCTGTAAGAAATGACCAACAAGATGATTTCAGAAAGGCCTAGAAAGACTTACATGAATTGACATTAAGTGAAATGAGCAGGACCAGGAGATCATTATATACTTCAACAACAATATTATATAAGGATCAATTCTGATGGACGAGGCCCTCTTCAACAATGAGATGAACCAAATCAGTTCCAATAGAGCAGTAATGAATTGAACCAGCTACACCCAGCGAAAGAACTCTTGGAAATGAGTATGAATCACTACATAGAATTCCCAATCTCTCTATTTTTGTCCACCTGCATTTTTGATTTTCTTCACAGGTTAATTGTACCCTATTTTAAAGTTCAGTTCTTTTTATACAGCAAAATAACTATATGGACATGTATACATATATTGTATTAAACATATACTTTAACATATATAACATATATTGGTCAACCTGCCATCTGGGGGAGGGGGTGGGGGGAAACAGGGGAAAAATTGTAACAGAGAGTTTTGTAAATGCTGAAATATTACCCATGCAAATATCTTGTAAATAAAAAGCTATAATAATAACAATAAAGAAGTTTAGCTGGTCTGTGCTGAATTAAGTGCAATAATTCAGTTTTCCCATTATCACCAAATATTATTGATTCTTCCTTAACTTCCCTAGAGTGAAGTTGAAGAAAATTATAACAAGTGTGGTACCTCTCTTATTAGTCATGTTTTTTCCTCTAGTTGTGCCAGTATTTTTGTTGGGGCTTGAGGGGTTGGAGAGAAAGGAAAGGGAAAGCCTCAGAGCACAGGGTTTTTGCAAGGGTGAATGGTGAAAGCTATCTTTGCATATATTTTGAAAATAAAAAAATATTATTAAAATAATTGTGGTCAACATAAAATAGTTGGGGCAGTAGCCTCACTTACTATCTGACTTCTATCTTGAAGTATCCAAAAAAAGTTAGGGTTATGTTGGGGTCCTCAGCTGGTGCAGACCTGCTGATACCAGCTGGTGTCTCAACACTTACACAATTATCATCGGCTCTACAACCTTCAGATATCTCTCGATATGACAGAGCAGTCTGACACCACTTATGCAGTTAGAGAAGCTTTATTGCTTGGTTATATCATCTTGTCCCTTCTTTGTCTTCCCTGCTTCCCTGCTTCCTCTTTCTCCCTCTGCTGTCCTGTACTTATACCCCTCTCACCTGGAAACTTGCCAAGTGTCTCAGCAACAAGTATGTGTTTAGCTTGTATACCCAGTAGCCCAACTCCTGAGATGGGGGGGGGCGATCTCGATTTGGTGCATACTCTATGCTTGTCCTGGCGCTCTACAGGGTGTGCCCTGGACCTTTAGCCAGTGAGGCAGAACTCACACCAGAGGCCTCAACATGAGCTGACTGAAATCCAACCAGCCAAAGACCAAAAGGGTCAACTTGCACAAGACTTATCTTTGCACAGACTTGTTTCTTATGCAAATGGGGCATTGTGTGCAAGCTACACAGTGAAGGGTCTCAAGATTGATGCAGAGTCTTGTTATTCTGTTCCCTAGCATTCCTGTTGCTCGTTTTCCTAGCAGGGTTAAGTATTTGTATAAGCCTTGGGCATGTAGACAGACATTCATCTGCATGTCTTATTTAACACTAATTAAGTCTTAATAAAACTTGTGATAATTTGTTCAAAGTTAAGAACTATTATTAAAATGATCAGCCATTTTCCTTGTATGTATTCTTCTAAGATTTATTCTCATCGATGGACAAGAGATGCATCGAAGACCGAAATCAACTCAATATCTTCACCGATACTGAATCTAATCCTGTATCAGATGACCTTTGATAGGAATAACAATGTAACTGGCAATTTTAATAGAGCTGATTTAGTCTGAATTCACATTGACACTAGAGGATTTTATAACTCCCTCCACTTTGTGAGGGATTGAAAATCCTATTCAAAAATGACCACTCAGAGACCTCTTGAAGTAAAAAGAAGAAAAGTTATTTATTTAATAAATTCTCATGAGAATGAGCAATTCCACCATGAGGAGGGAAAGAGAGAAAGCTCTCTTAGGCTAAAGAAGGGGATAAGGTATACAGTCTTTATAGGGTCTTTTAGATACAAAGGATTATATCATGTTTTGAGGAACATTAAGAGCTAGATGCCCCCCCCCCTTTTTATTGGATGTTATTCGTATCAAAAACAGCAGACTCCTAGTTCCGGGAGGAACCATACATCGGGCAACTAATTGTCTAAACATCAATGGTTTGAACAGCAATAAATGCCATCATTCTAGGTTGGATACATAGAAGAGGAATTTAAATGTCCTTGGAAATTCTTCACTTTACTGCAGGAAACTGCTGAAAGTTCTTCAATTACACACACACACACACACACACAGCTCCCCCCTTCTTATATGTAAATGATTTTTATCATGTTATCTATGAAGAACTTACACATTGCTCAAAGTCATTTAACAGACTTACACATTGTTTGTCAAATTCACTATCAGAATCATCTCCTTCTAGCACCCTCCTTCCTCTTTTCTGGAGAATCATCATCTTAATAGCATCCTCTGGATGCAATAATTTCTTTTTTTTTTTTATTTAATAGCCTTTTATTTACAGGGTATATGCATGGGTAACTTTACAGCATTAACAACTGCCAAACCTCTTGTTCCAATTTTTCACCTCTTACCCCCCACCCCCTCCCCGAGATGGCAGGATGACCAGTAGATGTTAAATATATTAAAATGTAAATTAGATACACAATAAGTATACATGACCAAACCGTTATTTTGCTGTACAAAAAGAATCAGACTGAAATATTGTACAATTAGCTTGTGAAGGAAATAAAAAATGCAGATGGGCATAAATATAGGGATTGGGAATTCAATGTAATGGTTTTTAGTCATCTCCCAGAGTTCTTTCTCTGGGCGTAGCTGGTTCAGTTCATTACTGCTCCATTGGAAATGATTTGGTTGATCTCGTTGCTGAGGATGGCCAGGTCCATCAGAACTGGTCATCATATAGTATTGTTGTTGAAGTATATAATGCTCTCCTGGTCCTGCTCATTTCACTCAGCATCAGTTCGTGTAAGTCTCTCCAGGCCTTTGTGAAATTGGATGCAATAATTTCTATAAGGACCATTGAACTATTCTGGTTATTAATGTAATGATACAGGGCAAATATAATGGTAACAATATAATACCACTGATTGCAATTAGTTCATACCATAAAAGTTGTTTCCACCAGCTACCATCAAACCAGGACCACCAACTATTAGAAAAAGGGGATTTCCACTCCTGTGCAGGCACATGAACTATTCTGTGAATGCCTTTTGTAATTTATTTTGCCACTTGCCCATTATCATCAGTTTGCATGCAACAAGTGGACAAATTTAATTTTCCACAGACTCCTCCTTCATCTGCTAGCAAATAATCTAAAACTAGTCGATGCTGTAAAACAGCTTCTTGTGTTTGAGTGGCTTGATCAGCCAGCAAATCAAAAGCCTGAGCAGTCTGGTTAGTTGTTATCTCCAGAACTGCTTGTAATCTAATTAGCCTATTTAATATATATATATATATATATATATATGTGTGTGTGTGTGTGTGTGTGTCTTATACCCCCAACTTTCATCCTGAGCCCATGTGGCTGGCCCATACTCTTTGATGATTCTTTCTGGGGGCCATGTATTTCCCCATCCATTAGCATCACCTGTTTGAATCAGAGAAGTATCTATGCTAGTCGTACTCCTAATTGTCACTATCTTAAGGATAGTGGAAGGAAGGAAGGAAGTAAAACTTGGGCCTTATTGTACCTATATAACAGCTCCTAGTCCAATTCCTTTGGAGGTGAGTATATGCCATTTGACCACAAATCCAATAGTGTCTCCTTAAAGCTGGGTTTTTCTCATGCCAGAAGATAAAAATTCCTGTTGAGGGCAGGAAGTATTTAACATCCCAGGGGCCTAATGGCCCTCCTTTCATGGTTTTTGAATTACACCTCCAAAGTTGCTCTTCAGGCATCCAAGTTGCAAATACCGTCATTTTCCCCAGTAAAATCTATATTACTCCAAAAGTAACGGAACATTCTTCTAATAGTTCCATTACTATTTTCCCACTTCCACCCCATTACAGTACTAGCAGTACCTGGCTTTGTACTGTTTAACTTTAAACATCTCCATAAATCTCGGGGGGTTTGACAAGTTGGTTTCTTTCTAAATTCCTTCAAGCATTCTTCACTCCCCTCTGATGCATGACTACATTTATACTACATACATACATAAATGATGACTACATTTAATCACTGACCCATCATCACAAACAATACTTGTTTTATCCCATCTATTTTTATATTTACTACAATCTATAATATCTATCTTTTCTGACCTGTAGGTAAAAGTCCATTCGCATTTACTTTCTCCCATCCAAGGCCCTGTGCCGGTTTGATTTAAACCATGTCCTCCTGGGACAGCATTAGTTAGTTTCCACTGATGTTCCTCCTGATCTGACCAAAATCCTGCACCATCACATACAACTGATCTATTACTCAATATCCAGGCTGGATATAAAGGGACAGGTACCCAGGGCCATCGTGCAAGTTGTTCGGGTTCCCCACATATCCAGCAGTTTTTGAGATAAAATATATCAGCAATAACCTGAATCAAGTTCTGGAAGCTATTGCCTTCCTTCAGTAAAGGATTAGGGATTGTTCCAACAAGGAGTAGCATTATACATATGGATAGAAAGCACAATCTCCTTCTGTGTATGTTTTGTTTGGCCCCCATTCCACCAAATAATAAGTCATATTTCTGAGCTGAAGGAACACTGTTCAACAGAAAATAAAATCTAATACTGCCAGGAAAAGTCCCAGTAAGGTACCCCAGATTAATACTGCTATTAAGATTTTACATGCACAATTCATCGGGTCCTTTGTAAAGTTTGCTTTAACTGGTCTTCTGGATTCAGCTTTGAGGTCCACACCCTTGGAGCACGCACTGGTCCTTTAATTCTGGTATGGTGTGTCCATCCTCTTTCTCTGGTACGAACTGCTGTGTCTGATGTTAGGAGTATCTGAAATGGTCCTTCCCAGGTTGGGGTCAACTTATCCTCCTTCCACGTCCGAACCAGGACCCAGTCTCCAGGCTGGAATTTGTGCACTGTGAATCCTAAGGGAGGAGTCTGAGCAATAAGCCCTTTTAATTGCAAAGTTTTTAAATGTTATAATAAAGACATAACATATGTTCTTAAAAAACAAATCCTTAGTCTCAAATATTGGGTCTAAGGAGGGGTTTTGCATTTCCCTAGGATGAGGGTGACCATATAATAACTCATAGGGTGATAGTCCCACATCCCTTCGGGGTTTTGCTCTAATTCTTAGCAAGGCAAGGGGAAGGCACTTAGTCCAGGGCAATTGAGTCTCTAAGGCCAATTTAGTTAGTTGCCATTTAATTTCCTGATTCATCCTTTCCACTTTGCCTGATGAGGGTGGATGCCATGGGGTATGCAAATCCCAGGATACTTCTAGAGCTCGGGCTATAGATTGGAGGACTCTGGCTGTAAGATGAGTACCTTGGTCCGAATCTATTTGCTCCACCAACCCATACCTCAGAATGATGTGTTCAAGAAGTATTTTTACAACCACTGAGGCTGTTGCCTGGGCAAGGGGAAAGGCCTCCACCCATGAGGTCAGATGGTCCACTACGACCAACAAGTATTTGAGACGCCCCACAGATGGCAGTTCAGTGAAGTCCACCTGAATATATTGAAAAGGCCTGATATCAGGGGCCCTTCCTCCCCTTTGGACTTGTTGTTGGGCTGCCCTGTTCGTCCTTTGACAAACAAGGCAACCACTAACAAGCTGTCATGCTATTGTATACAGACCAGGTGCTACAAACTTAGCACCGCATCACACAGGTTCTGGACACCCCAATGACTGCCCTGATGTAAGTGTTGGAGTACATGTCTCATACCCGCTGTGGTCAGTACCTCTCTGCCATCTGGTAGGAACCAATGCCCTTCTTTATCCTCCTGAGCACCAAGGCTCTGAATCTTTTTCTTCTCTTCCAGGGTAAGAGAAGGTGGAGGCAATTTAAGTGGAAATGTTGGAATTAGCGCCATCATTTCCTCTGTACTCACAGATTCCTCTTCTCCAGCCCGTTTTGCTTCCTCATCCGCAAGGTGGTTTCCCCTAGCCTCAAATGAATCTTCTCTTTGGTGACCCTGCACACGAATCACTACAACATTCTTAGGTAACATAAGACTGGTTAAAATTTCAGTGACCAATGCCCTGTGTGCCAATCCCTTACCTTTACTATTTACCATTCCCTTTCCTCCCATATTTTCCCAAATACATGAACCACTCCCCAGGCATATTTTGAATCCATATATATGGTTCCATTCTTTCCTTCAAGCAATTTTAGGGCTTGATTTAATGCATTTAATTCACAAGTTTGAGCTGACCACTCTTTTCGCAAGGATCCAGCTTGAACCAGTCAAGTCCTCCCCATCAACAATAGCATATCCCATTTTTCCTTTTCCCATTAACTACTCGTGAGGATCTGTCTATGAGCCATTGAGCACCTTTTAACAAAGGGGCCTCCTGCAAATCTTCCCTAATCTTAGTTTTGTGATCAATCACATTTAGACCATCATGTTCAAGGGACACATGTTCCCCAGGGGAAGCAGATAAGAACGTGGCTGGATTAAGGTCATGGTCTGGTGAGAGAACCAAATCATCTCTTTCCAGTAAGATTGCCTCATATTTTAAAATCCTTGAATCAGTTAGCCACCTCCCGGCCCTTTGATTCAGAATTGATCAAACTTGGTGGGGACACTCACTATTAAACTGCCCCCAAAGGTTAACTTCCAACTTTCTTCTACCAAAAGT
This sequence comes from Sarcophilus harrisii, assembly GCF_902635505.1. NCBI lineage: Eukaryota > Metazoa > Chordata > Mammalia > Dasyuromorphia > Dasyuridae > Sarcophilus > Sarcophilus harrisii. Next base: position 64,797 of record NW_022290910.1, on the reverse strand, counting down.
GCAGTGGCTGCCACTGCTTGAATGCAAACAGGCCATCCCTTTGCCACTGGGTCTAACATTTTTGACAAAAAGGCTACTGGGTGCCGTTGCCCTTTTCTTAATTGTGCCAATACTCCTAAAGCCACCCCGTTTACTGTGTTTACATATAAGTGAAAAGGCTTTTCTAACAATGGCAAAAGTAATACAGGGGCCTACCTCAATGCCCGTTTAAGTTGCTCAAAACTCTGTTCTCCTTCTGGATCCCATTGCACTATATCTGGTTTCTCTTCTAACAAATGAGGATCTAAAGCCTTAGTTAATAATGCATATTCATCAATCCAGGTTCTACAATACCCCACCAATCCTAGAAATTTTCCGGAGGCTCTTTTTGTCCTAGGCTTAGGAATTCCAAGAATCCCCTCCATCCGTACAGGGTCTAATCTCTTTTTCCCTTCACTTATAAAGTGACCTAAATATTTTACCTCATGCTCTACAAATTGCAATTTGTCCTGGGAAACTCTTAATCCCTGTGCTCCTAAATAGTTTAACAGACTGATAGTGACTTGGGTAATATCACTTCTTCTCTGTCCTGCCAGGAGAAGATCATCTACATATTGTAAAACTTTTACTCCTTGAATTGGATTCTTAAAATTTGCAATTATTCCCTCCAGTATTTGCCCAAATAAATTGGGGGACTCTGTGTATCCCGGCGGTAGTACACACCTTCGATATTGTTGTTTTCTCCCCATATCTGGATCCTCCCACTCAAAGGCAAAAATATTTCTACTGCTCTTAGCCAAAGGGCAACTCCAAAATGCATCCTTTAAATCTATCCCGCTAAACCATGCACTTCCCTTTGGAATTCTTCCCAAGATGGTATAAGGGTCCGGTACTACTGGATGAGATTACTAAAATACTATTTTATTTATTTCCCTTAAATCCTGCACCATTCTATGCGTCCCATCTCTTTTCCTTACAGAAAGAATGGGAGTATTAAATGGTGAAATGCAGGGTTCAATTAGCCCAGTCTTCAGCAGTCTTCTAATTACTGGCTTTAGTCCCTTTTTCCCTCTGGGATTGGGTATTGCCGGACCCTTATAACAGCTTGTGGATCTTTTAAAGTAATTTGTATTGGGGGAATAGACAACAGTCGGGGGTTCTCGGGACCTGCCCAAACTTCAGAATTAATCCTTTGTTTGTCTACTTCCCTCATGACAAAAGTTTGGATTGGAAACAATAGGGAGCAAGACTAATTGAAAGCTTTGTTATCAAATCTCTCCCTAACAAATTAACTCCTGCCCCAGGAACCACTAAAAATTGCCTGGGTACTCTAACTCCCTCATATTCTATGGATAATACCTCAGTCATAGGTACTGAGAAAGTCTCTCCCTTAACCCCAGAAATCATTATACATTTTGGTGATAATTTTTTCCCGGCAGGTAGTCGTGTCACCGAAGTTCGGGCTGCACCCGAATCGACTAGAAAAACCATTTCTTCCCTTTTAGACCCCACCTTTAAATTTATCAAGGGCTCTTGGGGTCCCCGGAGCCCCTGACACCCCTAATCTTCTAATTCTACCAGGGACAATACCCGCTCCTCTTCAATTTTCTGTGGGCATCTCCTAGAGATGGTTTTCTTAGAGGTTAGGGTTAGGCCTGGTTTTCCACAAGACCAACAAGTCACATCAACTCTCTTCCTTCCACTCCCCTCACCTCTTTCCTGACAGGGCTTTCTTACATTCCCTCTTACCTCTTTTTTCCTTATTAGTTTTCTGCTGGGTTGCCTGAAACAGCATCTTGATTCTTCTATCTCTCTGTTTTTCCTTCTCCTCATCCCTCCTTACATATACCTTAGTTGCTTCTTCTAGAAGAATTCTTAATGGAGACTGCATCCACCCCTCAATCTTTTGTATTTTCTTATTAATATCTGGCCAGGAATTGGATCCAAATTGTACCTTCAATATTTGTTCATTCTCTGGGCTGTCAGGCTCAGCCCCTGAATACTTCCTCATTCCTTCTCTGAGCCTTTCTAAATACTGAGCTGGTGACTCGTACTTTTCCTGAATGATAATCAGTGCTTTGTTTATATTTTGTCTCTTCTGGAAAGCATCCCGAATTCCTACAATCACTAGCTCCCTCAAATCCTGCATATTTTGCCTATGGACCTGATTGTTATTATCCCATCCTGGGTCATTCACTGGATATTTCTGCTCTGCTCCCTCTTTCAGGGGTGGGTGCCTCCTCTCCCATTCCCCCATAGCCTGTGCTGGAATTGAACACCTCTCCTGGGGAGTGAATAATATAGATAAGATATGCATCAATTCTGACCGAGTATATAGGCTGGGGCCTAAGAATTGATCCAATTGTTTGGATGCCCCCAATGAATCTTCCAAGATAGAAACTAATTCCTTAGGTGCATTTACAAATCCAATACCTCCCTGGGCCCCACCTAATGAAACCTCTCTAAGTGGATACATATTCTGTACCTTATTAACTGCTGGCCCCAACCCCATTTTCTCTCTAAAGGGGAGATTCTGAACATCCTGCCTTAATTGCTCTAATTCTTTTCTTAGATTTTTGTATGAGTCACTGTGAGCTCTACCCATCAGTCTCCAACTGAGGAGGGGGAGGAGGAGGCAAAAAATCTTCCTCTGGAGGTGCAAGAGGAGGCACAGCATAAGGGGGTGGAAGGGCAGCAAGGGGATCCCACTGTCCAGCTTCAGACTCCAGGTTATCTACTTTCCCTTTTCCCTTATCAGGCTTACTCCCTTCCTTCATTTTGCTCAGAAAAATTCTCATAGCTCTAGCAACTCCCGGCAACCAGAGGCTAGCCTAAGCCAATTCCTCTGGGTTATATGGATCTTTATTATTCACAAATATATTTAATTTTTGGCATATCCAATCCTCAGCAGAGCCATATTTTGGCCAAATTATTCCCCCACCGATATCTTGATTGCCCCAAACAAAACAGCAATATTTAATCATTGTCTTCTTATCTTTCCCTTTATGTGAAGGTTTTCCTGGAAGGCAGCCTTAGTCTCAGTTGAAATAAATAATTACTGACCTTCACCAGCTAGTTGGTCAAAAGTGATTTGTCCAATAGTTCCTGTTTGCCTATTGCGTTGAGCTTGAATCCTACATAATCCATGATACTCTGAAAGCCACAACAAATTTTGTCCCGGTTCTAAGCATGTTTTCGCTATGGATTTCCAATCATTCGGGGTTAAGATTTGATAAGACAAATTATCTAGCAACATCTTCACATAAGATGATGTAGCCCCATAAAGAGTACAACCCTTTTTCAAATCTTTAAGTTTTTCCAAATTAAAAGGAGTGTATTTTCTTTCTTTTTGACCTGAAGAGTCAATCTTTTCCATCACAGGATATGCATGTATAAAATCAGATATATCTTCTCCTTTATTTTTTGCTTTAATTAATGCTTCTTCTAATCTTGTCATATTCTGCTTCACAGGAGAAGCTGATTGTGTTTCTGCCTCTCTCTCTTCCTCTTCTTCCTCAGATGAGGAATGATCTAATTCCTCCTGCTGTGAAGTATCCCACTCAGGATTGTACTTAACTCCATTATCTGAATTTTCCTGCTTATCACCTAGTTTAGTTGGCACTTTCTTCTTTTTCATTTTAACACTTAAATAACTTCTTATAGCCAGTTGTATTAAATTATATGTATTAAATATGTCTTTAGAAATTAAGTTAGGGCCATTTTTATTACAGAATTGACAAAGATCCTTTCCTACTACGTTCCATTCATCCAGATCCAAATCTTTCTCCAGAGAGAAACAAGGACATATGTTCTTAACAGTTTGTAAAAGTTCAGTGATCTGCTCCATATTTATAAGCAAACCTTTGCTTTCCATAACTTTAACAATGCTCTCTAAACATTTTCCTTGTACAGAAACAGAAAGCTGTTTTCTAAAGCTCTGTCCCATCTTAGCTGAAATTCTACAAAATTTCTTTGTTGTACTCACTCTAATTTCTGGCTTGAAGAGACTTTTCCATTCTATCAGGGTCACAGGCTTTTCCACTGAAATCAGGATCGGAGCTTTTCCAATGAAATCAGTTGAGGGTCCTGTCAGTGTCTGTTTGGGCGCCAAAATGTGGAGGTTTTTCTTGGAAGGCATCCTTAGTCTCAGCTGAAATAAATAATTACTCCAAAATCGCAGCCAGCTGGTAAAAATTGCAAAGTTTATTTCTCCTTCCAAATTAGCCCGGTTAGTTGAGGCCTAACTCTCTGCTTGAGCTCTTGCAGCTTTGTCCTTGGCTTCTGCCTCTGCTTTCTTCAGCCTCCAGCTCAACTCCGACTCGTGGCTTCTCAGTCTCCAACTGAGGCAAGTACTCTCCTGTATCTCCCAGAGTGCTCTATTTATGCTACTTCTCTTGAGAGTGGGATATCTCCCAGCATGCTCTCTGGCCCTAAGGAAGGTGTGAATTCAGATATCTCTTTCAAGACCCTGAATCTCCCAAACTGTGAACTCCATTGAGTACTTAGATAGTTATGAGCTCTCTAGAGGTGTGAACACAAGCATTGTTCAATCAGTACCACTTAGTACCTTGTTTCAAGTTCTGGCCCAAAATATATTCTTCTAAGATCAAATCAACTCCTATGTCTTAACACTTTGTAAAGATTCCAACATCTTTATATCTGGGTAATTTATCCCAGTTTCTGAGTCGACTCCCAAGTGGGCTGTTGACTGGAATTCCCTGGCTATCGTCCTGACATACATCTTTGGACTGCTTCTGTCCCATTTTACAACTTGTTCTCAAACCAAATTGTCAGCGGAGGTTCTTCGTTACCCTTACGCCCACAGTCACCTGAGAGAGCCTCCTCAGAAAGTCCTCTACCTTTGGGGTCAATAGCAGTCCACCAAAGAAATTTTTAGGAGGGTTAGTCCCTCGGGTCTCCCTTGACCCAGCCAATAGACCCCAGACTTTCCAAGCTCACCTCGAGAACACATGTTTTTTTTCAGACTGCCGCCGTGGCCCATCAGGACTCTATTTCTCCTTTTTGTCTTCAATTCTGCCTTTCACTGAGTATCTCTGCCTTGGGTCGTTTGTCAGAGAGGGAGGGAAGCTACACACTCACAGCCAGAGACCATGGAAAAAAAGCAATCGCGGGCGCGCCTATCCCTGTTCAGGATGCACAGCCGTCTCCCCCAAAGACTCATCCTGGACCAAGCCCCCCAAAACTGTGAGGGATTGAAAATCCTATTCAAAAATGACTGCTCAGAGACCTCTCTAAGTAAAAAGCAGAAAAGTTATTTATTTAATAAATTCTCATGAGAATGAGCAATTCCACCGTGAGGAGGGAAAGAGAGAAAGCCCACAGTACAAGGGCTAAAGAAGGGGATAAGGTATACAGTCTTTCTAGGGTCTTTTAGATACAAAGGATTACATCATGTGTTTGAGGAACATTAAGAGGTAGGTGCGCCCCCCCCCCCTTTTCATTGGATGTTATTCGTACCAAAAACAGCAGACTCCTAGTTCCAGGAGGAACCACACATCAGGCAACTAATTGTCTAAACATCAATGGTTTGAACAGCAATAAATGCCATCATTCTAGGTTGGATACATAGAAGAGGAATTTAAATATCCTTGGAAATTCTTCACTTTACTGCAGGAAACTGCTGGAAGTTCTTCAATTACACACACACACACACACACACACACACACACACAAACTTCATACATGGCATATTTGTAGGCATTAGGAAAGGTGCCATTGACAGAGTGAAGATGTGATAGAGAGTGGTCAGTCTATTAGAGGACATGGAATGGTAGGTAGAGAGAAGACAGAAGGTTAGCCTTGGTAGGGGTCTCTTCATGTGAGGCAGGGGTGAAGGGGGGAATAATAGCAGAAGGAGACTCTGGAGCTCATGGAAAATGGCTTCCGTTTTTTTCCCCTGTAAAATATGAAGCAAGGATTTGTCGGTAAGCCATGGGAAGTTTGAGGGGAGCTTCTTTGGAAGAGCTACTGTGGAGAGGAGGAGGACGAGTTGATAAGGAAGATGTCAGAGGATCACCTGACAGCAGTGAGGGCTTAGTAGAGGTTGGGTGACTTAAATTTGTAGTAGACCCAGTCAAAACAATTTCATGATTTTGTCCACCTTCTTTCAGCAATGCTGGATGATGGGAATGATCAGGGTTGATCAGGGTTAGAGATTCAAGGAAAGAGGACAGAATTGAAGTGGCTCACCAAAGAGTCAAGAGGGGCAGATAGTGGCTAGTGCAGGGAAAATGGTCTGGGAGAGAACTGAAGAATTAAAGGCCATGCTGTGAAACGAGAGTAAGGTTTTGTAAGGGAAGGCAAAGGGAGAGGTGAAAGATAAGGAGATTTCAGAATTCTTGAATGTGGGGGTGTGCATTTGTGGCTGATGCAAGATTAAGAGTGTGATCATCTTTGTATATGGCTGAGATGGGGTGGAGGAGGTCGATCTTTGGAAGAGAGTAGGAAGGAACTGAGTGGTTGGGATGTTTCAGAGAAATGGGTGAGTGTGTGTGTATACACTTACACATATACATTCATACAGAGATACATAAATATACATATGCACATATATACATGCATATACCCATATAAATATAGACACACACATATATGTACATACACACATACATATATACCTGCATATACACACATGTATGGCTGATGTAGACAATAGCCACTAGGATTTTGTTTAGGAAGTAGAGAGAAATTTCGTATGTATAGGAAAGGTTGTTCACACGCTGGAGTAGGGGGAGCGGACGTCCCAATAAAGATTTGTAGATCTTCCCGGTGTAAAAGCAGAGCGTGCCCTTTTGTACATGAAGAGAACCGCAGAAAGGCAGTAATTCTGGCTGGCTTTCCAGATCAAACCGGGAGCTCCGCCTCCCACTAAAGAGCATTCCTCTAGGTTGCATTCTCTCAACCAGTAGTATTTCTTATAGGATGCTTTCCAAAATCTGTGGAAGAAATCGTGTAATACTCTCATAATAGTGAGGATTTTCGCTTACGGAGCCAAAAAGAAAACTTGTTGCCAGGCCAAGGGCCTTCATCTATCTATGTGAATGAGAGAGAAACAAAAACGTTTCATCCGTCCCCTCTTCCCCAGGCGTACTTGGAGACTAGTCTGGGAATTAAAACTCGGTCATTCCAATTACACAACGGCCCCCTTATTCTTGATGTCTCTGAGCATTATTGCCTGGGCTATTGGGTGGGGGAGGTGCGTGGCTCCTTACAAAGCAGGATTATCTGAAGGAGAAGGCGGGAGATGATGGGTATTACAACAAAAAGAGGGTTCCTAAGGGGTTGTCTGTGACTGTATGTGTGGTGTGACTGTGTGTATGTATGTATATGTGTCTGTGTGTCTGTGTGTGTGGTGTGACTATGTATGTGTGTGACAGTGTGTGTCTATGTGTGTGTGGTGTGTGTCTGTGATTGTGTGTGCATGTATGTGTGTGACTGTGTGTGTCTGTGTGTGTGTGTGGTGTGTATCTGTGACTGTGTGTGTGTGTCTGTGACTGTGTGTGCATGTATGTGTGTGACTGTGTGTGTCTGTGACTGTGTATGCATGTATGTGTGTATATGAGTGTGACTGTGTGTCTGTGACTCTGTGTGTGTGTGTGTCTGTGACTGTGTGTATATGTATGTGTGTGACTGTATGTGTGTGTGGTGTGTGCTTGTGACTGTGGCTATGTGTGTCTGTGTGTGATTGTGTATGGTATGTCTGTGTGTGACTGTGTGCCTGTAACTGTGTGTGTGTGTCTGTGTGTGTGGTGTGACTGTGTGTGTGTGACAATGTGACTCTGTGTGTGACAATGTGTCTGTGTGTCTGTGACTGTGTGTGCATGTACGTGTGTGTCTCTGTGTGTATGGTGTGACTGTGTGTGACTGTATGCATGTATGTGTGTGTGGTGTGACTGTGTGTGGTATGTCTGTATGTGTGTGACTGCATGTATGTGACTGTGTGTGATTGTGTGTGTGTGTCTGTGTGTGATTGTGTGGGGCGTGTCTGTGTGTGCGCATGGGTATCTTTCCTTGTCTGCTTACAGTGCAGAATGATGGTAAAGCTCTTGTTTCCTTCAGTTTCCCCAGTGTCACTTCCCTTCACGTGCGGGTCTCGCTTTAACCGGGACTTGAGGCCAAACCCGTCCCTCTGACATGTCCCGCCCAGGGGACTTTGGCCGTCTGTGGGTCTGGACTTTTCTTTGCCCCGGTGACGAGAAGGCACTGCGGGGACTGGCCTCTGGGGTCCCTCCTGGCGTCAGACCTGGGACCCAATGATCCCCACAAGGCCCCATGGGGGCAGGGCAGCCTGAAGGGCCGTCTCGCCGGAGGTCACCCTCTAGCTTCAAAGCCTTCCACGTCCCCCCCTCCCTCCCTTCCTCCCTCCCTTTGGTGACAGCCTAGGGTGGCAGGACAGGTGCCAGTGGAGGAGGCGGGAGTAGGAGGCGGGCACCCTCCTGTATTTCTAATTGCATTAAGGGTTCTAAGGCTTGCCAGAGAAGCTGAGAGGTAAAGGGGTTGGAGGAGCTTTGGTCCCTTCTTCAGGGAGCTCACAGGCCTCCTGTGGAGATGGGACAGGCAGAAAGAAGGGCCACAGTCCCACAGGATAAGCCTAGGAGACGGGCACAAAGTCCTCCGTGAGATCCCAGGAGGCGAAGGCTCTTTGGCCCGTCAGGGAGAGACTTCTGGACTAGGGGGAATTCCACTTGGGCTTGAAAAGATGCCTAGAAATGTGGCCATGGCACATGGTTCCAGGGTCCGGAGGGGGGGGCGTCAGTCGTGAAGGGGGAAGGGAGGCCCAGAGAGCTTCCTGCCCAGAGGGACTGTTTCTGCCTGGGACACGGAGTGGGCTCTGTGTGTGTGAGATCAGGAAGAGAAGGACCCGTTCTGCAGGGAGCCGAGGCCGAGCACAAAGCTTGGACCTTCACTCGGTGGGCAGCGGGGTGCCATTGTGCAGCTTGGAGCAGAGCGGTGCCGTGCCCCGAGGAGTGCCCGAGTGACCCTACTTCTGGAAACGATGGGAAGGAGAGAACGGAGGAGAGCGTGAATAAGGGCAGAAGGTTCTGCCATCGGCACTTGGCGCAGTAGTTCAGCCCTCGTTGGGTGATGTGAGGGAACGTACTGGAGGACTGGCCTTGGGGAAATGGCGATGGGATGGGAGAGACCCTGAAGCAGAAGGACGTGGCCACTGGGGTACAGGAGGCACGTGGCACATATCTGGTGAAAACTGCAAGAGGGAAAGGCCGTTGGCTCTGTCCTGTGGGAGGGATGTCATGACTCGGGAGAGAACAGTTTGAGGGGGGCCCAGAAATGGGAGCCAGCCTGCAAAGAGATGAGGATACTGGCTGTTGCCAAAGTAGTCCTTGGGGCATAGACAAGTTTGTTGTGAATTTGGCAGGTTCAGGGCAGAAGGAAAAGCTTTTTAATTTTTTTTTTTATAAGACAGGGGGCACTTGAGACTGTAGGCAGCAGGAGGAAAGGCCTAGGGAGGGAAAGACTGAAGATGATCATAACCCCGAGCACTGGCCTTTATGGAGCTCCAGGGGCTGGTCAAGGTGTCTTTTTCATCCCTGCTCTCATGTTGACGCAATTTTTGCTGTCTTGGTCTCTAAACTGTGGGTCTCGGGACTGCACGAAGCAGTTACAGGGTTTCTTAAAACACTGAATCCCAGTGAGGACCACCACCTGGAAGTTCTTGGGCAGGGGCCTGCTCCTGATGCAGGGAAGGTAGAGGTTTTATTCCCAAATCCTAAGTGCCAACCAAGGGAGGAGAAGGGGGATTACAAGACAATCCCCCTCCCCCATGAGAAGACCACTCCCCCTTCCCCGGAGCCTCTCCAGATCTCCTCTACCAATGAGAATCCGGGGGCTTCATCCTGAATGCTCTGTCACTCCCCCATCCCCGCAATTGTATGTTGGCCATATGGAAAGCGGGGGTCATCTGCCTCCTGGGCCGTGAGGGCCTGAGACCTGCTTTGTTTCTGCTGCCGCAGCCCTGGCCAAAGAGACTGTTGGCTGGATGGTGCTCCTTGGCTTGTGTCCCGGGGTGCCTTGGGCAGACCATGGACACCCCTCTTTTTTGTGTGCCTTTTCTGCTTTGTAAGGAGGGAGCCCACACACAGAGGGGCCCAGAAGGCCTAGTTTGGCCGGGGTGTGGAGGACATGAGCAGGGATGGCAGGAGAGGGGCCTGGGGAGAGGGTAGCAGAAGTCTGAGGGTGGGGAGGCCCGAGGGGTGCACGCCTTTTCCCAGCTGTTCCAAACATTATCTTGCCCCAGCCTGATCAACATGGCCCACCATCCCACCTACTCCCTTGTAGGCCCAGCCCTCCTCCCTTCTTAAGAGGGAACTGAGGCCGCCAGCTGGATTGCTCGAGCTTCCTCGGGGTGCCCACAGCCATCTTCAGCCTCTGCGCCCATTGACCAGACTCCCCACAGCGAATCCTTCCCCGGTGCCGGGTGGACCCAAGTACTTTCTGCGGCCTGGGCAAATTCTTGTCCCTCCCTTTCCCAGGGCAGAGGCAGGAAGGACCAGGCTCAGTCCCAGCCCCAGGGGTCCTAGTTTGGGGAGGGGTCTCTGAGAACCAGTCTTCTGTAAAATGAGTCAGTGACGCCAGTGGTTCCTGCTGACAGGGGCAGCTGGGAGGCTTCATGGCTCCCAGGGATGCCAGCCTTGGGCCCAGGAAGGGGTCCTTCTTGTCAGTCTGTCCCTCTCCATGTAAAGTCTCCTCTCAGTAATCCGGTTGCTAGGAGATGCTGTCAAGCCCCACCCCATTCCTGCACCCTGGGGTGGGTGGGAGGCCTTGGTTGTGGTGCTGATTGGTGGATGAATGAGTCAGTGCTGGGCAGACTGCTGCAGGGCGCATGCTCTCCACGGTGGGGACAGAGAGGGCACAGGAGAAAGGGGATGGATGGATGGGACTGGTGCTCCTCTGTCCCAGATGATGGGCACCTGGTGAGTCACAAGTCTAGGGGCAGGAGCCTGGGTTCCGGGATCTACTTCCCTCCTGCCTCTCCTCTCCTCTTCTCCCTTTGCTCCTGTAATAAATCTTTCCTTCCTTCTCTTCCTCAACTTCCTCTCCCATTTCCTCCTCCGCCCTTTCTCACTCTTTGTTCACTTCTCTCCCCCTCAGTCCCCTTTTCCCTCTCCCTCTCCCCCATTTTTCTTCCTCCTTTATCACCCCTCACTCCTTTTCCTCACCTCTCTGTCCCCCTTTTCTTCTCCCATGCCCCTCGTCCTCTTTTTTACTTCTTCCTAGCTTGTTCCTTCCCCTCCCCCTTCTCTCCTGTTCATCCTCTCTCTTGCCCCCCCTTCCCCTTCCTTTTCTCTTTATCCCTTCCCCCATCCTTTCTTTCATTTTCTCCTTTTCCCTCCCTCTTTCTCTTTCTTTCCTTCCTTCCCTTCCTTCCTTTTCTGTTCCTTCTCCATCCCCCTTCACCCCTCCCACTTACTTTCCTCTATGCTTTCTTTCTCTGCCCCCTTTCAAAGCTCCTGTACCCTCCTCTTTCTTGTAACTCTTATATTGGCTCCTAAGTGTTGATTTTGATTATGATGATGAACTATTTAGAGCATTTCTTCATCATTAAACCTCCATACCCTTAGTATCAATTCAGGCTCATCATAATGAATGACTTGGGTGAGTGGCTGAGAATCTAGCAGTATTTTGTTAACAGTTGGAATCAGTTTTGGTGAAAGATACCGGTTACAGTTCTTCTGCACGTGCTCCTGCATGGATTAGGTGTTTGGGGCTGATCGTGGAAGAAATTCTTGAGGTGCTTGCTTTCTCGACCTTTGAGCATACTTTGTGCAGAACAGGCACCAATAGCTCTTTGCAATAGTGGATGGAATTCTCCTGTGTGGGCCCAGGACCCTCAGGGTTTTGACTCTTCCTTTAGGGTCAGTTCTATTTCTTTCTGAGCTGGGGTTTTGACCTTAGTTGGGTCTCTGGGGGTTTGGTGTTGCTGTTTTGAAGCGTTCCCTTTGTCTTCTGTATTCTCAGTGGTGGCCGTTTTAGCGTACACTTGGAACGACTATTCTTTTTGTTCCTTTTGGCGATTTTTTCCTTGCTCTGTGGCTACTTTGTTTGCTTTGATTTCCTTTCTTTTAATCCTATCAGTCAGCTAATGAGTTTTCATTAGCTCCTACGAGGCCCTGTGCTAAGTGCACAGGGAGGTGGAAAAAATAAAAGGAGGCAGTACCTGGCCTCAAGCTGACAAGGTCTTGGAGAAAATAACAGAGCGAAGGAAGGGAGGGCTGGGAAGGAGGACCCAGGCCGGTCGAGAACTTAAGCTGGTGGAAGGGAGAGAGATTGGCCTGGGAGCCATCTTGAAATGGGAGAATTCCTTCCATTTCGGAGTTTCCCAATGCAGCCTGCACCGTGGTGAAAGGCACTGTGGCAGCAGGAGTACCAAAGCCAATGTCTCCCTGGATTGTGAGCATCCTGATGGGGGATTTCCTGGGGCCTGCTGGTGTCAAGGTGGTGAGAAGTTGTCACTGTCTCTGCAAAAGAAAGAGCTTTTTACTGACCGTTTTCGATAGTAATTTTTGTTTGTTTCCAATTACTTCTCCTCTGATTTCGAATGGCTCCTATTTTGCTGTGCTTATTTTAAGATTATGTGTTTACTTTTCATTTCTCGTTTATATTCCGTTCATTACTTTTTGTGTTTTGTGTTTGTCTTTTTGTTTTGTTTTTAGATTTGTAGGGTTATGATATTCCTAGGTGAAGCAAGAGAGGGACAATGAAATGTGCTGTCATTATTGTATTTCTGTGTGTGTTTTCTTGTAGCTATTGATTTTCCTTTATAAATTTGGATGTTAAGATTTGGAGCATATAAGTTTTATTATTGATATTTTTATTTCTATGGTTCCTCTCAGCATGATGTAGTGCCCTGCTTATCTTTTTTTAACATTTATTTTGTTTTACTTTGATAGTGTGGTTTATTTTATTACTTTTTGATTCACAATACATAGCAGAATTTTCCCAGGTCTCATTTTATTCTGTGTAGATAGATTCTGTCCACTTCATCACCCTTTCTTGGCACATCTTTTCCACATGCTCCAGAGAGCCGTCCCACATGTGAAAAATAGCATTGTTTTGGAGAGGAAAAAAGGATGAAGAAGGGGAGAAGGAAGGCTCAAGAGGAGCACTGAAAAGTCTGAAAAAATATGCACTATGTGTCTTGTAGATCTCTCACTCACAGGAAGAGTGAGTTGGGTGCTTTTTCTACATCTCTCTTGGTTTTGGTCCTGTTTGATCTTAGACTTTTGTTACATTTACTTTTGTTTTTAGGTGTGTAATTGTTCTTTCCTTTTGAATTGTTGTAGTTACTGTGTAGATGTTTTCTTATCTCTGTTACCTTTCCAAGCTCCTTTAGATTTATCCTACACATTTCTTACAGCTCCAGAATCTCCCATTACATTCATACACTATAAGTTAGTTAGCCATTCCCCAGCTGATGGACATCTACTTTGCTTCCAATTATTAGCTATCAGAAAAACTGTGTTGTGAATATTTGGGAATGCATGTTTATTTTGTTTTATTTTCTCCTTGATGGATGTTTTGTGATATGATCCCAGCAAGGGAGTCCCTAAGTGCAAAGTGGGTAAACATTTTAGTCACTTAATTAGCATGATTCCAAATAGCTTTCCAAAATGGAAAGGTCCACCAACAGTATATTAGTGAGACTCTTTTCCCATAACCCCTCAAAATGAAGCATTTTGCTTTTCAATTATAAGGGTGACGTCAAATATTAACTTTTATTTTAATTTCTCTTAATGATTTGGAACATTTTTTCATGTTGTTGTGAATACTTTGAAGTTGTTTTGAGCACTGTTGCTTTATGTCTTTTGGCCATATTTTCCTATCCATGAATGTCTGTTAATCTTATTTATATTTATTAATTGCATATATAAGTTGGCTACCAAACTGTTTTTAGAGAAATTGGATAGAAAGTTTTCCTCCCCCATTTGACCACTTCCCTTCTTATCCTAGATTAATGTTGTTTGTGCAGAAGCTTTTCAGCTTCAAATAATCAACGTTATCTAATCTTTTGTAATCACTTCTCCTACTCATTGTTGTGAGAAGTATATGATCTATTTTGCTTGGAATTTTGTTATATTATGACTTTTATTTTTCATGTTTTAATATTTTCATTTTCCTCAGGTACATATAAAACAATTTTTTTACATTTAATTTTAAAACTTTGAATTCCAGAGTCTCTCCCTTCCCATCCCAATTGATAAAGCCTATGTAAAGTTACACAAAACATCGCCATAAAAATCATGTTGCAAAAGAAAACATAGATCTCTGTCACCCCCAAAAAACCCTCAAGAAAAATAAAATTTAAAAAATATGCTTCCTTCTGTATTCAGACACAATCACCTCTTTCTCTGAGTATGGATAACATTTTTCATCATAAGTCTTCAGAGTAGTTTTGGATCATTGTATTGTTGAGAATAGCAGAGTCATTCACAGCTGATCATCCCCTGACTTTGCTATTATTACGTACACAGTTATATTTCGCTTCGCTTAATCTCATGGAGGACATTCCTGTTCATTATTTCACATAGAACAATAACATTCCACTATAATCACATACCACAATTTATTCAGCCATTCCCCAGTTGATGGGCCTCTCCTCAATTTCCAATTCTTTACCCCGAGAAAAGAGCTGCTATAAACATTTTTGCACATGTAGGTCATTTTCCTTTTCTTTTAATCTCTTTTTGGATTAATGTCTAGTAGTGGTATTGTTAGGTCAAAGAACATGCGTGATTTCATAGCCTTTTGGGCATAGTTCATATCTTTTGGTCATTTATCAATTGGGGAATGGCTCTTTTTAAATATAATTTTGATTCAGTTCCCTATACATTTGAGAAATGAGGCCTTTATCAGAAAAAACTTGGCGGCAAAATTCTTTTCACAATTAACGATTGCTAATTGTATTTCTCCCCTATTTATTCTATTCTCTCTTGCCTTTCACCTTGCATCTCCTCAGAAGTATTTTGCTTCTGACCAGTCACTTCCCCACTCTTCTGTTACCTTCCCCCTTTCTCATATCCTCTTCTCCTATTTTCTTTCAGGAAAAGAGATTTGTGTACCCATATTGAGTGTGTATGTTATTTCCTCTTTGAGCCAATTCTGATGAGCATAAGGTTTACTCACTCCCCCCTTCCCCTCTTTCCCTTTACTAAACTTCTTTCCCCTTTTATGACAGATAATTTACACTATTCCACCTCTCCCTTGCCCTTTCTCCCAGTACATTCCTCTCTCACACCTTAATTTAATTTAATTATTTTAGGTATCCTCCCTTCATATTCAACTCACACCTGTGCCCTCTGTCCTTCTAACTGCCATAATAATGAGAAAATTGTTAAGTGTTACAAATATCATCCTCCCATGTGGGAATGTAAACAAATAACCCTTATTAAGTCCCTTATGATTTCCCTTTCATGCTTCTTCTGAGTCCTGTATTTGAAAATCACAGTGTCTATTCAGATCTGGTCTTTTCATCAAGAATGTTTCATTGATGTCCACTTTTTCCAGTAAAGGATTATAGTCAGTTTTGCTGGGTAGGTGATTTTTAGTTGTAATCTTGGCCTCATTTCTCTGTGGAATATCATATTTCAGGCTCTCTTATTCTTTAATATAGAACCTGCTAAATCTTGTGTTAGCCTGACTATACTTGAATAGTCAAGCTATTCACTATACTGGAATTTTTTCTTTTTGGATGCTTGCTATATTTTCTTCTTGACCTGGGAGTTCTGAAATTTGGCTATAATATTCCTGGGAATTTTCATCTTGGGATCTCTTTCAGGAGATCATCAGTGGATTCTTTCAATTTCTACTTTATCCTCTAGTTCTAGAATATTGTTGTGGCCAACACAAATAGTCTGGGGGCAGTTGAAAATAAGGAGATGGGGTTGCTGATAATTCAGCAGAGCTGTTTATTGAGAGAAATCATGTTGCTTATATATCTTAAACCCATATGTTACCATGAAAGGTATTGTTCTGTGGCCAACCACTGTTTCTGTTTTCTAGGTTCTAACTGGTGTTAGTTTCTAAGGACTCAATCTTATGTATAGTTCACAATGCCCCAGAAATTGTGCCAAGACCTTATGTTTTCTCATGATTTCAAGCACCCTTGATTAATGTTAGGAAGAGAGGAATATCCCAGTTAATGAAGTTTCTAGCTTTCTGGGAGTTCTCTATAGAATATCAGGACAGTTTTCCTTGATAATTTCTTGAAAGATGATATCCAGAATTTTTTTTGGTTCATGCCTTTCAGAGAGACCAATAATTTTTAAATTATCTCTCTTGAATCTATTTTCCAATGAGACATTTTATGTTGGTTTCTATTTTTTATTGCTTTTATCGTATCTTGATTTTATTTTATTGCATCTTGATTTCTTATAAAGTCATTAGCATCCATTTGACTAATTCTACTTTTTAAGGTTAGCTTTTGTACTTCCTTTCCCATTTAGCCAGTTTTTGCTTTTTTAAGACATTCTTCTCCTCAATTTTTTATTATTATTATAGTAACTTTTATTGACAGTCCATGCAGATGATTTTTTACAACATTATCCTTGCACTCACTTCTGTTCCGATTTTCCTCCCCCTCCACCTCCCTAGATGGCATGAAGCAGTCCTATATATGTTGAATATGTCTAGTATATCCTAGATACAATGTATGTGTGCAGATCCAAACAGTTTTCTTGTTACACAGGGAGAATTGGATTCAGGAGGTAAAATAACTTGAAGGAAGAAAAACAAAATGCAAACAGTTTACATTCATTTTCCCAGTGTTTTCTTTGGGTGTGGCTTCTTTGTCCATCCTTGATCAATTGGGCAGGTCAGATCTACTCTTTGTCAAGAGAATCACTTCCATCAAATACATCTTCATACAGTATCGTTGTTGGTATATAATGATCTCTTGGTTCAGCTCATTTCACTTAGCATCGGTTCATGTAATTCTCTCCAAGCGCTACTCTATATTCATCCTGCTGGTCGTTTCTTACAGAACAATAATATTCCACATAACATTCATATACTACAATTTACCCAACCATTCTCAATTGATGGGCAGCCACTCAGTTTCCAGCTTCTAGCCACTACAAACAAGACTGCACAAACATTTAATAGCATACTAGTCCCTTTCTTTTGTTTAAAGGCATCTCTTTGGGGTATAAGCCCAGAAGAAACACTGCTGGATCAAAAGAGGTATGCACAGTTTGATAACTTTTGGGGATAATTCGGTGCTCTCAGAATGGTTGGATTCGTTTACATCCACCAATGTATCAGTGTCTACCCCAGTTTTCCCATCCCCTCCAACAATCATCATTATTTTTTCCTGCCTTGTCATTTAGTAATCTGACTTGGGTGTGTAGGTAATTATCTCAGAGTTGTCTTAATTTGCATTTCTCTGATTAATAATGATTTGGAACACTCTTTCCTTATGAGTTATGATTTCAATTCATCATCTGAAAATTGTCTGTTCATCCTTTGACCATTTATCAATTGGAGAATGGCTTGGTTTCTTATAAATTGGGGAGTCAGTTCTCTATATATTTGGAAATGAGGCCTTTATCCAGAACCTTTTACTGTGAAGATGTTTTCCCGATTTGTTGCTTCCCTTCTAATCTTATTTACATTACTTTTGTTTCTAGAAGCTTTTTAATTTGATGTAATCAAAATTTTTCTATTTAATGATCAATAATGGTCTCTAGTTCATCTTTAGTCAAAATTTCTTCTCTTCCACAAGATCTGAGAGATAAACTATCCTGTTCCTCCAATTTGTTTATAATCTCGTTTTTTATGTCTAAATCATGGACCATTTTGATCTTATCTTGGTATACGGTGTTAAGTGTGGGTCCATGCCTAATTCTATATACTAATTTCCAGTTACATACAACAGTTTTGTCAAATAATGAATTCTTATCCCAAAAGTTAGGATCTTTGGGTTTGTCAAACACTAAATTGTTAGTTGGAAACTGTTCTGTCTTGTAGACCTAACCTGTTCCACTGATCAGCTAATCTATTTCCTTGGCCAATACCAAATAGTTTTAATTGACTGCTGCTTATAATATAGTTTTAGATCAGGTACAGCTAGGCCACCTCATTTGATTTTTCATTAATTCTTTTGAATTCTTGACCTTTTATTTTGCTTCCATATGAATTTTGTTATTTTTCTAGATCATTAAAATATTTTCTTGGAGTCTGATTGGTATAACACTAAATAAATAAGATTAGTTTAGAATATTGTCATCTTTATTATATTTGCTCGACCTATCCAGAAGCATGATATTTTCCAATTGTTTTAAGATTGACTTTATTTGTGTGGAAAGTTTTTGTAATTTAGCTCATATAATTCCTGACTTTCCTTTGGTAGATAGATTGCCAAATATTTTATGCTGTCAACAGTTATTCACGAATAGATTTCTCTTTGTATCTCTTGCTGTTGGATTGTGTTGGTGATGTATAAAAATGCTGAGGATTTGTGGGGTTATTTTTATAACCTGCAACTTTGCTTAAGTTATGGATTATTTCTAATAGCTTTTTTTAAAGTAGAATCTCAGGGTTCTCTAAGTATACCATCATATCATCTGCAAAGTGATAGTTTGGTTTCCTCACTGCCTATTCAATTCTTTAATCTCTTTCTCGACTCTTATTGCCGAGCTAGTGTTTCTAATACAATATTGAATAATAATAGTGACAGTGGAAAACTTGCTTCACTCCAGATCTTACTGGGAAAATTTGATTTTCCCCATTGCATATGATGCTTACTAGTGGTTTTTAAATATGCTCACGACTATTTTAAGAAAAAAGTCCATTCATTTCTTGCACTCCTCAAATGTTTTTATTAGGAATGGATGTTGGTTTTATCAAATGTTTTCTACATCTATTGAGATGATCATATATGGTTTTGTTAGTTTGCTTATTGATATAGTCAATTATACTAATAGTTTTCCTAATATTGAACCAGCCTTGCATTCCTGGTATAAATCCTACTTGATCATAGTGTATTATCCTGGGGATGATTTTCTGTAATCTTTTGCTAATATTTTATTTAGTTTAGCATCGATATTCATTAGAGATTGAGGTGCATAATTTTCTTCTCTGTTTCCAGCCTATATGGTTTAGGTATCAATACATGTCTGTGTCGTAAAAGATTTGGTAGGACTCCTTCGGTCTATTTTTAAAATGGTTATGCTATCATTGGGACAATTGTTCTTTAAATGTTTGGTGAATTCACATGTAAATCCATCGGTCCTGGGATTTTTCTCAGGGAGTTGGTTGACTTGCTCTATTTCTTTTTTCTAAGATGGGACTGTTTGGATATTTACTTCTTCCTCTGTTAATCTGGGCAAACCCTGTTTTGAAGGTATTCTTCCATTTCATTTAAGTTATCAGAATATTGCTGCCATAAGTTGGCCAAAGTAATTCCTAATTATTAACCTAATTTCCTCTTCATTAGTGGCGAGTTCTCCCTTTTCATTTTTAAAGACTAACAATTTGATTTTCCTCTTTCCTTTTTTTAATCAGATTTACTAAGGGTTTGTCTGTTTTATTGTTTTTTTCTTATAACCAACTCTTGAGTTTTATTAATTAATTCAATATTTTTACTTAATTTTATTGATCTCTCCTTTTATTTTAGAATTTCAAGTTTAGTACTGGGGGTTTTAATTTGTACCTTTTCTAGCATTTTAAATTACCATTGAATTCGTTGACCTTCTCTTTTCTCTACTTTATGCAAATATAAGCCTCTAGAATATGAAATTTCCCCCAACCCACATAGCTGTATCCATTTTGATATGATGTCTCGCTATTGTCATTTTCTTGGGTGATTATTATTATGTCTATGATTGCTGTTTTACCCAATCATTCTTAGTATGAGATTATTTAGTTTCCAATTATTTTTGGTCTGCCCTGGCTTTTGTTAGTGTAATTTTACTGCATCGTGGCGTGAAGTGCGAAAAGGATGCATTACTGACTCTGCTTACTTAGGGTTTGAGTTTTATGTCTAATATATGAATTATTTTTGTATAGGTTCCATATGTGAACTGCTGAAAGAAAGTGCTTGCCTTTACTGTCTCCATTTCGTTTTCTCCAAGAGGTCTATCATATCTAACTTTTCTAGTATTCTATTTACCTCTTTGACTTCTTTCTTATTTGTTTTGGTTTGGTTATCTAATTCACAGAAATTACGAGTTGAGATCTCTCCCACTGTATAATTTGCTATCTATTTCTTCTTGCAACTCTTAATTTCTCTTTTGGGGAGGTAGATGCTACCACTTGGTGCATATATGTTAAATATTGTTGCTTCATTGTTATGCTACCCATGGCAGATATAGTGCCCTTCCTTATCTCTTTGAATCAATTTTGTTTTGTTTGATCTGAGATAAGGATGGCTACCCTACTTTTGACTTCACACATAGTAGATTTTATACATCCTTTTACCTTTTATTCTGCATGTATCTCCACCTTCAGTGTGTTTTCCTGTAATCCTCAATAGATTTTTATATTTCCTTTTGCCTCACTCCAAATTTTCTGTCAATTTTTCCTCTACCTCTATAATTTTGAAGTCCATTTGAGATACTACAGATTAATTCATAATTTTTCTTGAAGGCTTTGGATGGAGGAGCTTTGACTTTGTTATCTTCTTCTAGGTGTTGTTTTGTTCTCCTTGTCACTTGTGGTACCTTGATGGTCAGAATCTTTTCTGTCTTTCCTTTACCTATTATTGGGTTTAACTCTTGGTTGGGTAGAAGACCTGTTTTCCAGTGTACTGGTGCACTGTCCCAAGCTTCAGGGTTTTGCACTTGTTTTTCCAGAGGTCTCAAGGGACCCTGGACCTTGAACCAGCACTACTACCCAGATCCTTGAGTATGAATAGTGACAGATCTTCCGCAGTAACTTGGTAAAGGCCTCTGTCTCAGCTGACCAGCTGTTTCACCTGTGTCTACATAGGCTGAGACCCCAGATACATTGGCGGTGCTGTCACTGCTGCGGTGCTGCTGTCATTGTGGGGGCTCCCCCAAGTTTGTTGATCTTGCTTCTCTGGGATCCCTCACTCACAGTGTTTTAAAGGCAGCTGCCCATTGGAGTCACCAGGTTTGGGAGGGACTAGAGATCTCTACCCCGACACAGATTCCATGGAGGCCGCACACTTCTGCTGCTGCAGCTTCCTGGGCAGGCTGCCACTGACTCCAGACTCCCCTCAGGCCACAGGTATGTCCTAGACTTCCAAGCAGCCTTTGGCTGAAAAAATTGGGTTCTGATGCTCTAAAAATTTTCTTAAAGCCAATATTTAAAGCTATTTGGAGGGGTTTGGGGAAGAGCTTGGGAGAGTCCCTGCTTTTGCTCTGCCACCTTGGCTCTGCCTCTATGGTATGATCTTTTATATAAGGTTAGGTATCCATTTAGAATGTGATGTGGATTGTATTCTAAGGTGATGCTCTAAGTGTAATTTCCCCAGCGGAGTTCTTAGTTACCCTTACGCCCCACAGTCACCTGAGAGAGCCTCCTCAGAAAGTCCTCTGCTAGGGTCATGTGATCCCACCAAAAGAAATTTTTGGAGGGTTAGTCCCTCCAGGGTCTCCCTTAGAAGCCCCCCAATAGACTGAACTTTCCAAGCTCACCTCGAGAACACATGTTTTTTTTTTCAGACTGCCTTACGTGGCCCATCAGGACTCTATTTCTTCTTTTGTCTTCAATTCTGCCTTTCACTGAGTATCTCTGCCTTTGGGTCGTTTGTCAGAGGAGGGAAAACCACACACTCACAGCCAGAGACCATGGAAAAAAAGAAAAGCAATCATGGTAGCGCCTATCCCTGTTCCAGGATGCACAGCCGTCTCCCCCAAAGACTCATCCTGGACCAAGCACAAACTGTGAGGTTGAATCTATTCAAAAATGACTGCTCAGGACCTCTCCGTAAAGCAAGAAAAGTTATTTATTTAATAAATTCTCATGAGAATGAGCAATTCCACCGTCGGGAGGGGAAGAGAAAGCCCACGTACAAGGGGCTAAGAAGAGGATAAAATTATACAGTCTTTCTAGGGTCTTTTAGATACAAAGGATTACATCATGTGTTTGAGAACATTAAAGTGGTGCGCCCCTTTTCATTGGATGTTATTCGTACCAAAAACAGCAGACTCCCTGGTTTCAGGAGGAACCACACGTGAGCAACTAATTGTCTAAACATCAATGGTTTGAACAGCAATAAATGCATCATTCTAGGGTTGGATACATGAAGAGAATTTAAATATCCTTAAATTCTTCACTTTACTGCAGGAAACTGCTGGAAGTTCTTCAATTACACACACACACACACACACACACACACACACACAAACTTCATACATGGCATATTTGTAGGCATTAGGAAAGGTGCCATTGACAGAGTGAAGATGTGATAGAGAGTGGTCAGTCTATTAGAGGACATGGAATGGTAGGTAGAGAGAAGACAGAAGGTTAGCCTTGGTAGGGGTCTCTTCATGTGAGGCAGGGGTGAAGGGGGGAATAATAGCAGAAGGAGACTCTGGAGCTCATGGAAAATGGCTTCCGTTTTTTTCCCCTGTAAAATATGAAGCAAGGATTTGTCGGTAAGCCATGGGAAGTTTGAGGGGAGCTTCTTTGGAAGAGCTACTGTGGAGAGGAGGAGGACGAGTTGATAAGGAAGATGTCAGAGGATCACCTGACAGCAGTGAGGGCTTAGTAGAGGTTGGGTGACTTAAATTTGTAGTAGACCCAGTCAAAACAATTTCATGATTTTGTCCACCTTCTTTCAGCAATGCTGGATGATGGGAATGATCAGGGTTGATCAGAGTTAGAGATTCAAGGAAAGAGGACAGAATTGAAGTGGCTCACCAAAGAGTCAAGAGGGGCAGATAGTGGCTAGTGCAGGGAAAATGGTCTGGGAGAGAACTGAAGAATTAAAGGCCATGCTGTGAAACGAGAGTAAGGTTTTGTAAGGGAAGGCAAAGGGAGAGGTGAAAGATAAGGAGATTTCAGAATTCTTGAATGTGGGGGTGTGCATTTGTGGCTGATGCAAGATTAAGAGTGTGATCATCTTTGTATATGGCTGAGATGGGGTGGAGGAGGTCGATCTTTGGAAGAGAGTAGGAAGGAACTGAGTGGTTGGGATGTTTCAGAGAAATGGGTGAGTGTGTGTGTATACACTTACACATATACATTCATACAGAGATACATAAATATACATATGCACATATATACATGCATATACCCATATAAATATAGACACACACATATATGTACATACACACATACATATATACCTGCATATACACACATGTATGGCTGATGTAGACAATAGCCACTAGGATTTTGTTTAGGAAGTAGAGAGAAATTTCGTATGTATAGGAAAGGTTGTTCACACGCTGGAGTAGGGGGAGCGGACGTCCCAATAAAGATTTGTAGATCTTCCCGGTGTAAAAGCAGAGCGTGCCCTTTTGTACATGAAGAGAACCGCAGAAAGGCAGTAATTCTGGCTGGCTTTCCAGATCAAACCGGGAGCTCCGCCTCCCACTAAAGAGCATTCCTCTAGGTTGCATTCTCTCAACCAGTAGTATTTCTTATAGGATGCTTTCCAAAATCTGTGGAAGAAATCGTGTAATACTCTCATAATAGTGAGGATTTTCGCTTACGGAGCCAAAAAGAAAACTTGTTGCCAGGCCAAGGGCCTTCATCTATCTATGTGAATGAGAGAGAAACAAAAACGTTTCATCCGTCCCCTCTTCCCCAGGCGTACTTGGAGACTAGTCTGGGAATTAAAACTCGGTCATTCCAATTACACAACGGCCCCCTTATTCTTGATGTCTCTGAGCATTATTGCCTGGGCTATTGGGTGGGGGAGGTGCGTGGCTCCTTACAAAGCAGGATTATCTGAAGGAGAAGGCGGGAGATGATGGGTATTACAACAAAAAGAGGGTTCCTAAGGGGTTGTCTGTGACTGTATGTGTGGTGTGACTGTGTACAATAACGTATATGTATGCAATATTGATACTGTGTGTGGTGTGACTATGTATGTGTGTGACAGTGTGTGTCTATGTGTGTGTGGTGTGTGTCTGTGATTGTGTGTGCATGTATGTGTGTGACTGTGTGTGTCTGTGTGTGTGTGTGGTGTGTATCTGTGACTGTGTGTGTGTGTCTGTGACTGTGTGTGCATGTATGTGTGTGACTGTGTGTGTCTGTGACTGTGTATGCATGTATGTGTGTATATGAGTGTGACTGTGTGTCTGTGACTCTGTGTGTGTGTGTCTGTGACTGTGTGTATATGTATGTGTGTGACTGTATGTGTGTGTGGTGTGTGCTTGTGACTGTGGCTATGTGTGTCTGTGTGTGATTGTGTATGGTATGTCTGTGTGTGACTGTGTGCCTGTAACTGTGTGTGTGTGTCTGTGTGTGTGGTGTGACTGTGTGTGTGTGACAATGTGACTCTGTGTGTGACAATGTGTCTGTGTGTCTGTGACTGTGTGTGCATGTACGTGTGTGTCTCTGTGTGTATGGTGTGACTGTGTGTGACTGTATGCATGTATGTGTGTGTGGTGTGACTGTGTGTGGTATGTCTGTATGTGTGTGACTGCATGTATGTGACTGTGTGTGATTGTGTGTGTGTGTCTGTGTGTGATTGTGTGGGGCGTGTCTGTGTGTGCGCATGGGTATCTTTCCTTGTCTGCTTACAGTGCAGAATGATGGTAAAGCTCTTGTTTCCTTCAGTTTCCCCAGTGTCACTTCCCTTCACGTGCGGGTCTCGCTTTAACCGGGACTTGAGGCCAAACCCGTCCCTCTGACATGTCCCGCCCAGGGGACTTTGGCCGTCTGTGGGTCTGGACTTTTCTTTGCCCCGGTGACGAGAAGGCACTGCGGGGACTGGCCTCTGGGGCCTCAGCGTCAGACCCAGCCTGGGATTTAATGATCCCAAGGCCCCATGGGGGCAGGGCAGCCTGAAGGGCCGTCTCGCCGGAGGTCACCCTCTGGCTTCAAAACCTTCTACGTCCCCCCCTCCCTCCCTCCCTTCGGTGACAGCCTAGGGTGGCAGGACAGGTGCCAGTGGAGGAGGCGGGAGTAGGAGGCGGGCACCCTCCTGTATTTCTAATTGCATTAAGGGTTCTAAGCCTTGCCAGAGAAGCTGAGAGGTAAAGGGGTTGGAGGAGCTTTGGTCCCTTCTTCAGGGAGCTCACAGGCCTCCTGTGGAGATGGGACAGGCAGAAAGAAGGGCCACAGTCCCACAGGATAAGCCTAGGAGACGGGCACAAAGTCCTCCGTGAGATCCCAGGAGGCGAAGGCTCTTTGGCCCGTCAGGGAGAGACTTCTGGACTAGGGGGAATTCCACTTGGGCTTGAAAAGATGCCTAGAAATGTGGCCATAGCCCGTGGTTCCAGGGTCCGGAGGGGGGGGCTGTTAGTCATGAAGGGGGAAGGGAGGCCCAGAGAGCTTCCTGCCCAGAGGGACTGTTTCTGCCTGGGACACGGAGTGGGCTCTGTGTGTGTGAGATCAGGAAGAGAAGGACGCTGTTCCGCGGGGAGCCGAGGCCGGGCACAAAGCTTGGACCTTCACTCGGTGGGCAGCGGGGTGCCATTGTGCAGCTCGGAGCAGAGCGGTGCCGTGCCCCGAGGAGTGCCCGAGTGACCCTACTTCTGGAAATGATGGGAAGGAGAGAACGGAGGAGAGCGTGAATAAGGGCAGAAGGTTCTGCCATCGGCACTTGGCGCAGTAGTTCAGCCCTCGTTGGGTGATGTGAGGGAACGTACTGGAGGACTGGCCTTGGGGAAATGGCGATGGGATGGGAGAGACCCTGAAGGAGAAGGACGTGGCCACTGGGGTACAGGAGGCACGTGGCACATATCTGGTGAAAACTGCAAGAGGGAAAGGCCGTTGGCTCTGTCCTGTGGGAGGGACGTGATGACTCCGGAGAGAACAGTTTGAGGGGGGCCCAGAAATGGGAGCCAGCCTGCAAAGAGATGAGGATACTGGCTGTTGCCAAAGTAGTCCTTGGGGCATAGACAAGTTTGTTGTGAATTTGGCAGGTTCAGGGCAGAAGGAAAAGCTTTTTAATTTTTTTTTTTATAAGACAGGGGGCACTTGAGACTGTAGGCAGCAGGAGGAAAGGCCTAGGGAGGGAAAGACTGAAGATGATCATAACCCCGAGCACTGGCCTTTATGGAGCTCCAGGGGCTGGTCAAGGTGTCTTTTTCATCCCTGCTCTCATGTTGACGCAATTTTTGCTGTCTTGGTCTCTAAACTGTGGGTCTCGGGACTGCACGAAGCAGTTACAGGGTTTCTTAAAACACTGAATCCCAGTGAGGACCACCACCTGGAAGTTCTTGGGCAGGGGCCTGCTCCTGATGCAGGGAAGGTAGAGGTTTTATTCCCAAATCCTAAGTGCCAACCAAGGGAGGAGAAGGGGGATTACAAGACAATCCCCCTCCCCCATGAGAAGACCACTCCCCCTTCCCCAGAGCCTCTCCAGATCTCCTCTACCAATGAGAATCCGGGGACTTCATCCTGAATGCTCTGTCACTCCCCCATCCCCGCAATTGTATGTTGGCCATATGGAAAGCGGGGGTCATCTGCCTCCTGGGCCGTGAGGGCCTGAGACCTGCTTTGTTTCTGCTGCTGCAACCCTGGCCAAAGAGACTGTTGGCTGGATGGTGCTCCTTGGCTTGAGTCCCGGGGTGCCTTGGGCAGACCATGGACACCCCTCTTTTTTGTGTGCCTTTTCTGCTTTGTAAGGAGGGAGCCCACACACAGAGGGGCCCAGAAGGCCTAGTTTGGCCGGGGTGTGGAGGACATGAGCAGGGATGGCAGGAGAGGGGCCTGGGGAGAGGGTAGCAGAAGTCTGAGGGTGGGGAGGGCCAAGGGGTGCACGCCTTTTCCCAGCTGTTCCAAACATTATCTTGCCCCAGCCTGATCAACATGGCCCACCATCCCACCTACTCCCTTGTAGGCCCAGCCCTCCTCCCTTCTTAAGAGGGAACTGAGGCCGCCAGCTGGATTGCTCGAGCTTCCTCGGGGTGCCCACAGCCATCTTCAGCCTCTGCGCCCATTGACCAGACTCCCCACAGCGAATCCTTCCCCGGTGCCGGGTGGACCCAAGTACTTTCTGCGGCCTGGGCAAATTCTTGTCCCTCCCTTTCCCAGGGCAGAGGCAGGAAGGACCAGGCTCAGTCCCAGCCCCAGGGGTCCTAGTTTGGGGAGGGGTCTCTGAGAACCAGTCTTCTGTAAAATGAGTCAGTGACGCCAGTGGTTCCTGCTGACGGGGGCAGCTGGGAGGCTTCATGGCTCCCAGGGATGCCAGCCTTGGGCCCAGGAAGGGGGGTCCTTCTTGTCAGTCTGTCCCTCTCCATGTAAAGTCTCCTCTCAGTAATCCGGTTGCTAGGAGATGCTGTCAAGCCCCACCCCATTCCTGCACCCTGGGGTGGGTGGGAGGCCGTGGTTGTGGTGCTGATTGGTGGATGAATGAGTCAGTGCTGGGCAGACTGCTGCAGGGCGCATGCTCTCCACGGTGGGGACAGAGAGGGCACAGGAGAAAGGGGATGGATGGATGGGACTGGTGCTCCTCTGTCCCAGATGATGGGCACCTGGTGAGTCACAAGTCTAGGGGCAGGAGCCTGGGTTCCGGGATCTCTTCCCTCCTGCCTCTCCTCTCCTCTTCTCCCTTTGCTCCTGTAATAAATCTTTCCTTCCTTCTCTTCCTCAACTTCCTCTCCCATTTCCTCCTCCGCCTTTTCTCACTCTTTGTTCACTTCTCTCCCCCTCAGTCCCCTTTTCCCTCTCCCTCTCCCCCATTTTTCTTCCTCCTTTATCACCCCTCACTCCTTTTCCTCACCTCTCTGTCCCCCTTTTCTTCTCCATGCCCCTCTTCCTCTTTTTCCTTCTTCCTGCTTGTTCCCTTCCCCCTCCCCCCTTCTCTCCTGTTCATCCTCTCTCTTGCCCCCCCTTCCCCTTCCTTTTCTCTTTATCCCTTCCCCCATCCTTTCTTTCATTTTCTCCTTTTCCCTCCTCTTTCTCCTTTCTTCTCCTTCCTTCCTTCCTTCCTTTTCTGTTCCTTCTCCCATCCCCCTTCACCCTCCCCACTTACTTTCCTCTATGCTTTCTTTTACCTCTGCCCCCTTTCAAAGCTCCTGTACCCTCCTCTTTCTTGTAACTCTTATATTGGCTCCTAAGTGTTGATTTTGATTATGATGATGAACTATTTAGAGCATTTCTTCATCATTAAACCTCCATACCCTTAGTATCAATTCAGGCTCATCATAATGAATGACTTGGGTGAGTGGCTGAGAATCTAGCAGTATTTTGTTAACAGTTGGAATCAGTTTTGGTGAAAGATACCGGTTACAGTTCTTCTGCACGTGCTCCTGCATGGATTAGGTGTTTGGGGCTGATCGTGGAAGAAATTCTTGAGGTGCTTGCTTTCTCGACCTTTGAGCATACTTTGTGCAGAACAGGCACCAATAGCTCTTTGCAATAGTGGATGGAATTCTCCTGTGTGGGCCCAGGACCCTCAGGGTTTTGACTCTTCCTTTAGGGTCAGTTCTATTTCTTTCTGAGCTGGGGTTTTGACCTTAGTTGGGTCTCTGGGGGTTTGGTGTTGCTGTTTTGAAGCGTTCCCTTTGTCTTCTGTATTCTCAGTGGTGGCCGTTTTAGCGTACACTTGGAACGACTATTCTTTTTGTTCCTTTTGGCGATTTTTTCCTTGCTCTGTGGCTACTTTGTTTGCTTTGATTTCCTTTCTTTTAATCCTATCAGTCAGCTAATGAGTTTTCATTAGCTCCTACGAGGCCCTGTGCTAAGTGCACAGGGAGGTGGAAAAAATAAAAGGAGACGGTACCTGGCCTCAGAGCTGACAAGGTCTTGGGAGAAAATAACAGAGCGAAGGAAGGGAGGGCTGGGAAGGAGGACCCAGGCCGGTCGAGAACTTAAGCTGGTGGAAGGGAGAGAGATTGGCCTGGGAGCCATCTTGAAATGGGAGAATTCCTTCCATTTCGGAGTTTCCCAATGCAGCCTGCACCGTGGTGAAAGGCACTGTGGCAGCAGGAGTACCAAAGCCAATGTCTCCCTGGATTGTGAGCATCCTGATGGGGGATTTCCTGGGGCCTGCTGGTGTCAAGGTGGTGAGAAGTTGTCACTGTCTCTGCAAAAGAAAGAGCTTTTTACTGACCGTTTTCGATAGTAATTTTTGTTTGTTTCCAATTACTTCTCCTCTGATTTCGAATGGCTCCTATTTTGCTGTGCTTATTTTAAGATTATGTGTTTACTTTTCATTTCTCGTTTATATTCCGTTCATTACTTTTTGTGTTTTGTGTTTGTCTTTTTGTTTTGTTTTTAGATTTGTAGGGTTATGATATTCCTAGGTGAAGCAAGAGAGGGACAATGAAATGTGCTGTCATTATTGTATTTCTGTGTGTGTTTTCTTGTAGCTATTGATTTTCCTTTATAAATTTGGATGTTAAGATTTGGAGCATATAAGTTTTATTATTGATATTTTTATTTCTATGGTTCCTCTCAGCATGATGTAGTGCCCTGCTTATCTTTTTTTAACATTTATTTTGTTTTACTTTGATAGTGTGGTTTATTTTATTACTTTTTGATTCACAATACATAGCAGAATTTTCCCAGGTCTCATTTTATTCTGTGTAGATAGATTCTGTCCACTTCATCACCCTTTCTTGGCACATCTTTTCCACATGCTCCAGAGAGCCGTCCCACATGTGAAAAATAGCATTGTTTTGGAGAGGAAAAAAGGATGAAGAAGGGGAGAAGGAAGGCTCAAGAGGAGCACTGAAAAGTCTGAAAAAATATGCACTATGTGTCTTGTAGATCTCTCACTCACAGGAAGAGTGAGTTGGGTGCTTTTTCTACATCTCTCTTGGTTTTTGGGTCCTGTTTGATCTTAGACTTTTGTTACATTTACTTTTGTTTTTAGTTGTGTAATTGTTCTTTCCTTTTGAATTGTTGTAGTTACTGTGTAGATGTTTTCTTATCTCTGTTACCTTTCCAAGCTCCTTTAGATTTATCCTTTTCTTACAGCTCCAGAATCTCCCATTACATTCATACACTATAAGTTAGTTAGCCATTCCCCAGCTGATGGACATCTACTTTGCTTCCAATTATTAGCTATCAGAAAAACTGTGTTGTGAATATTTGGGAATGCATGTTTATTTTGTTTTATTTTCTCCTTGATGGATGTTTTGTGATATGATCCCAGCAAGGGAGTCCCTAAGTGCAAAGTGGGTAAACATTTTAGTCACTTAATTAGCATGATTCCAAATAGCTTTCCAAAATGGAAAGGTCCACCAACAGTATATTAGTGAGACTCTTTTCCCTAACCCCTCAAAATGAAGCATTTTGCTTTTCAATTATAAGGGTGACGTCAAATATTAACTTTTATTTTAATTTCTCTTAATGATTTGGAACATTTTTTCATGTTGTTGTGAATACTTTGAAGTTGTTTTGAGCACTGTTGCTTTATGTCTTTTGGCCATATTTTCCTATCCGTGAATGTCTGTTAATCTTATTTATATTTATTAATTGCATATATAAGTTGGCTACCAAACTGTTTTTAGAGAAATTGGATAGAAAGTTTTCCTCCCCCATTTGACCACTTCCCTTCTTATCCTAGATTAATGTTGTTTGTGCAGAAGCTTTTCAGCTTCAAATAATCAACGTTATCTAATCTTTTGTAATCACTTCTCCTACTCATTGTTGTGAGAAGTATATGATCTATTTTGCTTGGAATTTTGTTATATTATGACTTTTATTTTTCATGTTTTAATATTTTCATTTTCCTCAGGTACATATAAAACAATTTTTTTACATTTAATTTTAAAACTTTGAATTCCAGAGTCTCTCCCTTCCCATCCCAATTGATAAAGCCTATGTAAAGTTACACAAAACATCGCCATAAAAATCATGTTGCAAAAGAAAACATAGATCTCTGTCACCCCCAAAAAACCCTCAAGAAAAATAAAATTTAAAAAATATGCTTCCTTCTGTATTCAGACACAATCACCTCTTTCTCTGAGTATGGATAACATTTTTCATCATAAGTCTTCAGAGTAGTTTTGGATCATTGTATTGTTGAGAATAGCAGAGTCATTCACAGCTGATCATCCCCGGACTTTGCTATTATTATGCACACAGTTATATTTCGCTTCGCTTAATCTCATGGAGGACATTCCTGTTCATTATTTCACATAGAACAATAACATTCCACTATAATCACATACCACAATTTATTCAGCCATTCCCCAGTTGATGGGCCTCTCCTCAATTTCCAATTCTTTACCCCGAGAAAAGAGCTGCTATAAACATTTTTGCACATGTAGGTCATTTTCCTTTTCTTTTAATCTCTTTTTGGATTAATGTCTAGTAGTGGTATTGTTAGGTCAAAGAACATGCGTGATTTCATAGCCTTTTGGGCATAGTTCATATCTTTTGGTCATTTATCAATTGGGGAATGGCTCTTTTTAAATATAATTTTGATTCAGTTCCCTATACATTTGAGAAATGAGGCCTTTATCAGAAAAAACTTGGCTGCAAAATTCTTTTCACAATTAACGATTGCTAATTGTATTTCTCCCCTATTTATTCTATTCTCTCTTGCCTTTCACCTTGCATCTCCTCAGAAGTATTTTGCTTCTGACCAGTCCCTTCCCCACTCTTCTATTACCTTCCCCCCTTCTCATATCCTCTTCTCCTACTTTCTTTCAGGAAAAGAGATTTGTGTACCCATATTGAGTGTGTATGTTATTTCCTCTTTGAGCCAATTCTGATGAGCATAAGGTTTACTCACTCCCCCCTTCCCCTCTTTCCCTTTACTAAACAAGATTTTTCTTTCCCCTTTTATGGCAGATAATTTACACTATTCTGCTTCTCCCTTGCCCTTTCTCCCAGGACATTCCTCTCTCACACCTTAATTTAATTTAATTATTTTAGGTACCCTCCCTTCATATTCAACTCACACCTGTGCCCTCTGTCCTTCTAACTGCCATAACAATGAGAAAATTGTTAAGTGTTACAAATATCATCCTCCCATGTGGGAATGTAAACAAATAACCCTTATTAAGTCCCTTATGATTTCCCTTTCATGCTTCTTCTGAGTCCTGAATTTGAAAATCACAGTGTCTATTCAGATCTGGTCTTTTCATCAAGAATGTTTCATTGATGTCCACTTTTTCCAGTGAAGGATTATAGTCAGTTTTGCTGGGTAGGTGATTTTTAGTTGTAATCTCGGCTTCATTGCTCTGTGGAATATCGTATTTCAGGCTCTCTTATTCTTTAATATAGAACCTGCTAAATCTTGTGTTAGCCTGACTATACTTGAATAGTCAAGCTATTCACTATACTGGAATTTTTTCTTTTTGGATGCTTGCTATATTTTCTTCTTGACCTGGGAGTTCTGAAATTTGGCTATAATATTCCTGGGAATTTTCATCTTGGGATCTCTTTCAGGAGATCATCAGTGGATTCTTTCAATTTCTACTTTATCCTCTAGTTCTAGAATATTGTTGTGGCCAACACAAATAGTCTGGGGGCAGTTGAAAATAAGGAGATGGGGTTGCTGATAATTCAGCAGAGCTGTTTATTGAGAGAAATCATGTTGCTTATATATCTTAAACCCATATGTTACCATGAAAGGTATTGTTCTGTGGCCAACCACTGTTTCTGTTTTCTAGGTTCTAACTGGTGTTAGTTTCTAAGGACTCAATCTTATGTATAGTTCACAATGCCCCAGAAATTGTGCCAAGACCTTATGTTTTCTCATGATTTCAAGCACCCTTGATTAATGTTAGGAAGAGAGGAATATCCCAGTTAATGAAGTTTCTAGCTTTCTGGGAGTTCTCTATAGAATATCAGGACAGTTTTCCTTGATAATTTCTTGAAAGATGATATCCAGAATTTTTTTTTGGTTCATGCCTTTCAGAGAGACCAATAATTTTTAAATTATCTCTCTTGAATCTATTTTCCAATGAGACATTTTATGTTGGTTTCTATTTTTTATTGCTTTTATCGTATCTTGATTTTATTTTATTGCATCTTGATTTCTTATAAAGTCATTAGCATCCATTTGACTAATTCTACTTTTTAAGGTTAGCTTTTGTACTTCCTTTCCCATTTAGCCAGTTTTGCTTTTTTAAGACATTCTTCTCCTCAATATTTTTTTATTATTATTATAGTAACTTTTATTGACAGTCCATGCAGATGATTTTTTACAACATTATCCTTGCACTCACTTCTGTTCCGATTTTCCTCCCCCTCCACCTCCCTAGATGGCATGAAGCAGTCCTATATATGTTGAATATGTCTAGTATATCCTAGATACAATGTATGTGTGCAGATCCAAACAGTTTTCTTGTTACACAGGGAGAATTGGATTCAGGAGGTAAAATAACTTGAAGGAAGAAAAACAAAATGCAAACAGTTTACATTCATTTTCCCAGTGTTTTCTTTGGGTGTGGCTTCTTTGTCCATCCTTGATCAATTGGGCAGGTCAGATCTACTCTTTGTCAAGAGAATCACTTCCATCAAATACATCTTCATACAGTATCGTTGTTGGTATATAATGATCTCTTGGTTCAGCTCATTTCACTTAGCATCGGTTCATGTAATTCTCTCCAAGCGCTACTCTATATTCATCCTGCTGGTCGTTTCTTACAGAACAATAATATTCCACATAACATTCATATACTACAATTTACCCAACCATTCTCAATTGATGGGCAGCCACTCAGTTTCCAGCTTCTAGCCACTACAAACAAGACTGCACAAACATTTAATAGCATACTAGTCCCTTTCTTTTGTTTAAAGGCATCTCTTTGGGGTATAAGCCCAGAAGAAACACTGCTGGATCAAAAGAGGTATGCACAGTTTGATAACTTTTGGGGATAATTCGGTGCTCTCAGAATGGTTGGATTCGTTTACATCCACCAATGTATCAGTGTCTACCCCAGTTTTCCCATCCCCTCCAACAATCATCATTATTTTTTCCTGCCTTGTCATTTAGTAATCTGACTTGGGTGTGTAGGTAATTATCTCAGAGTTGTCTTAATTTGCATTTCTCTGATTAATAATGATTTGGAACACTCTTTCCTTATGAGTTATGATTTCAATTCATCATCTGAAAATTGTCTGTTCATCCTTTGACCATTTATCAATTGGAGAATGGCTTGGTTTCTTATAAATTGGGGAGTCAGTTCTCTATATATTTGGAAATGAGGCCTTTATCCAGAACCTTTTACTGTGAAGATGTTTTCCCGATTTGTTGCTTCCCTTCTAATCTTATTTACATTACTTTTGTTTCTAGAAGCTTTTTAATTTGATGTAATCAAAATTTTTCTATTTAATGATCAATAATGGTCTCTAGTTCATCTTTAGTCAAAATTTCTTCTCTTCCACAAGATCTGAGAGATAAACTATCCTGTTCCTCCAATTTGTTTATAATCTCGTTCTTTATGTCTAAATCATGGACCATTTTGATCTTATCTTGGTATACGGTGTTAAGTGTGGGTCCATGCCTAATTCTATATACTAATTTCCAGTTACATACAACAGTTTTGTCAAATAATGAATTCTTATCCCAAAAGTTAGGATCTTTGGGTTTGTCAAACACTAAATTGTTAGTTGGAAACTGTTCTGTCTTGTAGACCTAACCTGTTCCACTGATCAGCTAATCTATTTCCTTGGCCAATACCAAATAGTTTTAATTGACTGCTGCTTATAATATAGTTTTAGATCAGGTACAGCTAGGCCACCTCATTTGATTTTTCATTAATTCTTTTGAATTCTTGACCTTTTATTTTGCTTCCATATGAATTTTGTTATTTTTCTAGATCATTAAAATATTTTCTTGGAGTCTGATTGGTATAACACTAAATAAATAAGATTAGTTTAGAATATTGTCATCTTTATTATATTTGCTCGACCTATCCAGAAGCATGATATTTTCCAATTGTTTTAAGATTGACTTTATTTGTGTGGAAAGTTTTTTGTAATTTAGCTCATATAATTCCTGACTTTCCTTTGGTAGATAGATTGCCAAATATTTTATGCTGTCAACAGTTATTCTGAATAGAATTTCTCTTTGTATCTCTTGCTGTTGGATTGTGTTGGTGATGTATAAAAATGCTGAGGATTTGTGGGGTTATTTTTATAACCTGCAACTTTGCTTAAGTTATGGATTATTTCTAATAGCTTTTTTTAAAGTAGAATCTCAGGGTTCTCTAAGTATACCATCATATCATCTGCAAAGTGATAGTTTGGTTTCCTCACTGCCTATTCAATTCTTTAATCTCTTTCTCGACTCTTATTGCCGAGCTAGTGTTTCTAATACAATATTGAATAATAATAGTGACAGTGGAAAACTTGCTTCACTCCAGATCTTACTGGGAAAATTTGATTTTCCCCATTGCATATGATGCTTACTAGTGGTTTTTAAATATGCTCACGACTATTTTAAGAAAAAAGTCCATTCATTTCTTGCACTCCTCAAATGTTTTTATTAGGAATGGATGTTGGTTTTATCAAATGTTTTCTACATCTATTGAGATGATCATATATGGTTTTGTTAGTTTGCTTATTGATATAGTCAATTATACTAATAGTTTTCCTAATATTGAACCAGCCTTCCATTCCTGGTATAAATCCTACTTGATCATAGTGTATTATCTGGGGATGATTTTCTGTAATCTTTTGCTAATATTTTATTTAGTTTAGCATCGATATTCATTAGAGATTGAGGTGCATAATTTTCTTCTCTGTTTCCAGCCTATATGGTTTAGGTATCAATACATGTCTGTGTCGTAAAAGATTTGGTAGGACTCCTTCGGTCTATTTTTAAAATGGTTATGCTATCATTGGGACAATTGTTCTTTAAATGTTTGGTGAATTCACATGTAAATCCATCGGTCCTGGGATTTTTCTCAGGGAGTTGGTTGACTTGCTCTATTTCTTTTTTCTAAGATGGGACTGTTTGGATATTTACTTCTTCCTCTGTTAATCTGGGCAAACCCTGTTTTGAAGGTATTCTTCCATTTCATTTAAGTTATCAGAATATTGCTGCCATAAGTTGGCCAAAGTAATTCCTAATTATTAACCTAATTTCCTCTTCATTAGTGGCGAGTTCTCCCTTTTCATTTTTAAAGACTAACAATTTGATTTTCCTCTTTCCTTTTTTTAATCAGATTTACTAAGGGTTTGTCTGTTTATTGTTTTTTTCTTATAACCAACTCTTGAGTTTTATTAATTAATTCAATATTTTTACTTAATTTTATTGATCTCTCCTTTTATTTTAGAATTTCAAGTTTAGTACTGGGGGTTTTAATTTGTACCTTTTCTAGCATTTTAAATTACCATTGAATTCGTTGACCTTCTCTTTTCTCTACTTTATGCAAATATAAGCCTCTAGAATATGAAATTTCCCCCAACCCACATAGCTGTATCCATTTTGATATGATGTCTCGCTATTGTCATTTTCTTGGGTGATTATTATTATGTCTATGATTGCTGTTTTACCCAATCATTCTTAGTATGAGATTATTTAGTTTCCAATTATTTTTGGTCTGCCCTGGCTTTTGTTAGTGT
Organism: Sarcophilus harrisii; assembly: GCF_902635505.1. Taxonomy (NCBI): domain Eukaryota; kingdom Metazoa; phylum Chordata; class Mammalia; order Dasyuromorphia; family Dasyuridae; genus Sarcophilus; species Sarcophilus harrisii. Next base: position 28,221 of record NW_022290910.1, on the reverse strand, counting down.
AATTTTACTGCATCGTGGCGTGAAGTGCGAAAAGGATGCATTACTGACTCTGCTTACTTAGGGTTTGAGTTTTATGTCTAATATATGAATTATTTTTGTATAGGTTCCATATGTGAACTGCTGAAAGAAAGTGCTTGCCTTTACTGTCTCCATTTCGTTTTCTCCAAGAGGTCTATCATATCTAACTTTTCTAGTATTCTATTTACCTCTTTGACTTCTTTCTTATTTGTTTTGGTTTGGTTATCTAATTCACAGAAATTACGAGTTGAGATCTCTCCCACTGTATAATTTGCTATCTATTTCTTCTTGCAACTCTTAATTTCTCTTTTGGGGAGGTAGATGCTACCACTTGGTGCATATATGTTAAATATTGTTGCTTCATTGTTATGCTACCCATGGCAGATATAGTGCCCTTCCTTATCTCTTTGAATCAATTTTGTTTTGTTTGATCTGAGATAAGGATGGCTACCCTACTTTTGACTTCACACATAGTAGATTTTATACATCCTTTTACCTTTTATTCTGCATGTATCTCCACCTTCAGTGTGTTTTCCTGTAATCCTCAATAGATTTTTATATTTCCTTTTGCCTCACTCCAAATTTTCTGTCAATTTTTCCTCTACCTCTATAATTTTGAAGTCCATTTGAGATACTACAGATTAATTCATAATTTTTCTTGAAGGCTTTGGATGGAGGAGCTTTGACTTTGTTATCTTCTTCTAGGTGTTGTTTTGTTCTCCTTGTCACTTGTGGTACCTTGATGGTCAGAATCTTTTCTGTCTTTCCTTTACCTATTATTGGGTTTAACTCTTGGTTGGGTAGAAGACCTGTTTTCCAGTGTACTGGTGCACTGTCCCAAGCTTCAGGGTTTTGCACTTGTTTTTCCAGAGGTCTCAAGGGACCCTGGACCTTGAACCAGCACTACTACCCAGATCCTTGAGTATGAATAGTGACAGATCTTCCGCAGTAACTTGGTAAAGGCCTCTGTCTCAGCTGACCAGCTGTTTCACCTGTGTCTACATAGGCTGAGACCCCAGATACATTGGCGGTGCTGTCACTGCTGCGGTGCTGCTGTCATTGTGGGGGCTCCCCCAAGTTTGTTGATCTTGCTTCTCTGGGATCCCTCACTCACAGTGTTTTAAAGGCAGCTGCCCATTGGAGTCACCAGGTTTGGGAGGGACTAGAGATCTCTACCCCGACACAGATTCCATGGAGGCCGCACACTTCTGCTGCTGCAGCTTCCTGGGCAGGCTGCCACTGACTCCAGACTCCCCTCAGGCCACAGGTACGTCCTAGACTTCCAAGCAGCCTTTGGCTGAAAAAATTGGGTTCTGATGCTCTAAAAATTTTCTTAAAGCCAATATTTAAAGCTATTTGGAGGGGTTTGGGGAAGAGCTTGGGAGAGTCCCTGCTTTTGCTCTGCCACCTTGGCTCTGCCTCTATGGTATGATCTTTTATATAAGGTTAGGTATCCATTTAGAATGTGATGTGGATTGTATTCTAAGGTGATGCTCTAAGTGGGCAAGTAACTTCTAATTATTGCCCTAATTCCCTTTTCATTGGTAGAAAGCTCTCCCTTTTCATTTTTAAGACTAACAATTTGATTTTCCTCTCTTATTTTTCTAATCAAATTTAACAAAGGTTTATCTACTTTGTTGGTTTTTAATAAAACCAACTCTTAGTTTTGTTTGTTATTTCAATATTTTCTTACTTTTAGACTTATTAATCTCCCTTTTTATTTTTAGAATTTCAAACTTGGTATTTAATTGAGTGTTTTTAATTTGTTCTTTTTATTAGCTTATTTAGTTGCAATTCATTGATCTTCTCTTTCCCTGTTTTATGCAAATAAACATTTAGAGATATACATTTTCCCCTAATAAATACTTTGGCTGCATCCCATAAATTTTTGCATGTTTCCTCATTATTGTCATTATCTGGGGTGAAATTATCAATTGTGTCTATGATTTGTTTTTTCATCCACTCATTCTTTAGGATTGGATTATTGTTTCCAATTGATTTTGGTCTATTTTCCCTCATCATTTTTATAATTTTTATTGCAACATGATCTGAAAAAGATGCATTTACTATTTCCATCTTTCTGCATTTGATTTTGCGTTGTTATGCCCTAATATATGTTCAGTTTTTGTGTGGGTTCCCTGTACTGTCCCCATTTAATTTTTCTCCAAAGAACTCTCATACCTAACTTTTCTGAAATTCTATTTACCACCTTAACTTCTTTCTTATTTATTTTGTGGTTCACTTTATCTAATCCTAATAAAGATTGAGATCCCCCACTATTATAGGTTTGCTGTCTTTTTCTTCTTACAGCTCTCAACTTCTTTTCTAGGAATTTGGATGTTATACCACTTGATACATATATGTTTAGTATTGATATTATTTCATTATCACTACCGTTAGCAAAACGTAATTTCCTTCCTTATCTTTTAACTAGATTTATTTTGCTTTTGCTTGATCTGAGATCAGTTTCATTATCCCTGCTTTTTTTTTTAACTTCAGATAAAGCTCCAACTTCTCTGCTCCAACATTTTACCTTTATTCTTCATGTATCATTCTGCTTTTAATGTGTCTCTTGTAAACAACAAATTTTAGGATTCTGGCTTTTAATCCATGGAATCTATCTGCTTCCATTTTATGGGAGAATTTATTCCATTCATATTCACAATTAAAATTACTCTGTATTTTCCACCATCTTATTTCCCTCGAGTTATACTTTGCTCTTTGAAACCCTTTCCCTCCTCTCCAGCGTTTTTCTTCTACCATCTCTCTCAAGCAGCCCTCTCCTTTTACATCCTCTCCTCCCTTTCTTATCCCTTTCCCCTTTAACTTCTGTTCTCTCTTCTATTATTTCCCCTTTCCTTTTCTACTTCCTCATAGGGTGAGACAAGATTCTCTAGAAAACTAAATATGTCTGATATGCTTGCTTTAAGCCAAATCTAGTGAGATTAACATTCATACAATGCTTATCTCCCTCCCTTTTTTCCTTCAGTTGTAATAGGCCTTTTTTGACTCTTCATGTGATACAATTTACCCTATTTACCTCCTCTTTCTTCTTCTTCTAGTACAATCTCTTTTCCACCCATAGATTCTTTTTTATATCATCACAATAAAATCAGATAATACTCCTTCTAAGTATTCCCCTAACAAAGATACAGTTCTCAAGAGTTTAACATCATCTTTTAAAAAACAGATACAAACTTTTTAACCTTTAAAAACATATTTTTTTCTTTTCTATTTACCGTTTTATGTTTCTCTTGAGTTATGTATTTGAAGATCAAATTTTCTTTTCAACTCTGGTCTATTCATCAAAAATAAATGAAATTCACCTATTTCATTGAATGTTCATCTTTTTCTCCTGGAAAACAATGCTTAATTTTGTTCAATAGTTGATTCTTGGCTCCAGTCCAAGGTCTTTTGCCCTTTGGAATTGTATTCCAGGCCCTGCAATTCTTTAAAGTGATAGCTAGGGCCTGAGTGATTCTGATTGTGGCTCCTTGATATCTGAATTGTTTCTTTCTGGCTGCTTGCAGTATTTTCTCCTTTATCTGATAATTCTAAAATTTATCTTTGAGTTTGCATTTTGGCATCGCTTTTAGGAAGTGATTGGTGAATTCTTTCAATGGCTATTTTACTCTCTAGTTCTGGGACATCAAGGCAGTTTTCCTCGATGATTCCCTTAAAGATGTTGTCTAGGCTTTTTTTTTCATCATGATTTCCAGGTACTCCAATAATTCTTAGGATTTTCCAATGAGTTATTTTACATTTTCTCCTTTTTGTCATTTTTTTGACTGTTTCATGAAGTCCTATTGAACCATTCATTTCCATTTGTTCAATTCTAATTTTTAATGATTTTTTTTCAGGCAGATTTTTTATCTGCTTTTACATTTGGGCAGTTGAGCTTTTAAATGAGTTGTTTTGTTCAATGTATTTTTTTTTCAATTTCACAAATTCTCTTTTTCAAGGAGCTGTTTTCTTTTTCCATTTTGCCAACTCTATGTTTTAGGGAGTTATATTCTTTTTCCATTTCACCAAATCTATTTTTAAGGAGTTTTCTTCAGATATTTTTTGTGTTTTCTATTCCAAACTTCTGCAAAGTTATCATTCTCTATTTTTTTTCTCTTTTAAGATCCTTTTCAAATTTGTCCAAGAGATTGTGGGATGGCGACCAACTAATATCATTCTGAAGTTTCAACTGGAGACAATTTGCCTTTAGTGTCCTCGGGGTTTGAGGTCCATTTCTCCTTGTCTTCATAAAAGTTATCAATGGGGAGAGCTCTTTTTGCTTTTTTGCTCATTTTTAAGGGTTGAGGTCTGCTCTTAGCACAAAGGGGAGATTGTCCCAAGCTTCCTCTACAGGGCACAGTTGCTTCATGCTGCTCTGGGGCCAATCCGACCACTCGGCAAGATGGAGGAGATAGAGATGGAAGAGAGCTGGCAAATGGAGAAGGAATTCAGATCCTATTTTTTACAGCTGGTTTTTGTTTTTATGGCAAGGGACTAACTCCTGTTCTACCTGGGAGGTAGTTCATTAATGCATTCAAATTATCTCAAATTTATCAGTAAAACTTTAAAGTTAATACCTTCATGTCACCTCAGAGCTATCAACAACATTTGGTATACTGCTGGTCTTACTGTGGATGTTCAAATCTTATCTGAGATTTACTTATCATAGGCCTGAAAGACCCTGGTAGCAGTGCCTAGATGACTTTCCTGAGTTAGAATATAGCTCAGGAGGGAACTATAGTTTAATATTTGCAGTTTGCCAATTATGCTCCTTTGATTTCTGAGGCAGCTGATACATGGCTTCTCTGTTCTCCTTTGCTATACTTCTTGTTATGGTTACATTATGCTGGTTACTTATAAACTTAGTTACTAATGCTCCAATTGCTAAATGGACAAAAGATGTGAACAGACAATTTTCAGATGAAGAAATTGAAACTATTTCTAGGCCTATGAAGAGGTGTTCCAAATCACTATTGATAAGAGAAATTAAAATTAAAACAACTCAGATGCCACGATACACCTGTCAGATGGCTAAGATGACGGGAAAAGATGACGAATGTTGGAGGGGATATGGAAAAACTGGGACACTGATGCATTTTTGGTGTTGTGAACAGATCCAACCATTCTTTAGAGTAGTTTTGAACTATGCTCAAAAAGTTATCAAACTGTGCATACCCTTTGATCCAGCAGCGTTTCTACTGGGCTTGTATCTCAAAGAGATCTTAAAAGAAGGGAAAGGGACCTGTATGTGCAAGAATGTTTGTGGCAGCCCTCTTTGTAGTGGCCAGAAACTGGAAACTGAGTGGATGCCCATCAGTTGGAGAATGGTTGGGTAAATTGTGGTATATGAATATTATGGAATATTATTGTTCTGTAAGAAATGACCAACAGGATGATTTCAGAGAGGCCTGGAGAGACTTACATGAACTGATGCTGAGTGAAATGAGCAGAACCAGGAGATCATTGTACACTTCAACAACTATATGATGATCAATTCTGATGGATTTGGCTTTCTTTGGCAATGAGAGGATCCAAGTCAGTTCCAATTGTTCAGTGATGAACACTCATATCATTCTCACTCTCTGATGTCATTTGTTTACATTTTCAACTTTTCAGTGTTGAAAAATTACCCATGCATATGTTTTGTAAATAAAAAGCTTTAATAATTTTTTTAAACTTAGTTACTAAATGGAGGTGGGAGGTGGAATGGTCAGACCATCTTGTTGTACAAGATACAATTTGAATTCTCCCTATCTCTGCCTCCCTTTTCTCTTCATTCTCTTCCCTTTCCTCCCCTCCCTTTCCCTCTCCTGACATCCCCTTCTCTCCATTGCCCTCCCCTTTCTCCTCCTCTCTCTGTCTCTTCCCTCCTCTCCCCTCCCCCTTCCTGATCTTCTTCCTCTTCCTTCCCCTCCCCTCTTCTTTCTTTCTCCTCTTCTCTCCGCTCCTCCTCCTCCCCTCTTTTCTCCACTTCCTTACTCTCCTTTCCTCTCTCCTCTCCTTTCCTTCCCCTCTCCTCTCCTCTTCTCCTCCTCCTCCTTGCTTCTTCCTTCCACTATCCTCTAGTTGTCTCTCCTACTCGCCCCTCTCTTTGCTTTCCCCTCTCCTTTTCTCTCTTTCCTTCTTCTCTTTGCTTCTGCCTCTCTCTTCCCCTTCCCCTCTCTTCTCCCCTCCTCTCCTCCTCTTCCTCTTTTCTCCTCTTTTCTCCTCGCCTCCTCCTCCTAATCGTCTTTTTTTTCTTCTCCTCCTCCTCTCTCTTCCCCCTTTTCTCCTCTCCTCTTCCCTCCTCTCCTCTCCTCCTCCTCCTCTCTTCTCCTCTCCTCTCCTTTCCTCTTCTCTCCTTCCTCTCTCCTGTCCTGTCCCGTCCTGTCCTGTCCTCTCCTCTCATTTTCTCTCTTTGGCTCTTTTCTTTCCTCTCTCATCCATTTTACTTTCTCCTTCTTTCTGTCCTATGTTAATCTATATATGATTGGGAAGTTTATCTTTCTTATTTATGGCCATTACTTCCCTATTATTATCCTTTTAAAAATCTCCTCCCCCACCCATTCTTACTTGTTTCTCTGTTCTTTAAAGTACTTACATACCAACCCCTGTCTTTAACCTTTCTTTATGTCTTTCACACAAGAGTGGAGTTTATCTGATATCCATTCTCACCCCCTTTTCTCCATGTTTATAAAGTCTTCAAATGTAAGAATGATGAGAAGAATCAAATCATTGTCCTGTTCTCCTCTTTTCTAACATAGCTATTAAAACAGGACTAATCCACCCTCAGGAACACTTTAAAACTCCTAAATTCCATGGGTTCCCTTTGAAGACATTGCAGTTCTGAACAGACATATTTGTTTCCATTCTACTTAAATGTTACCTTTATCATTCTAGATTTCTCTTCATCCTTAGTTTGGGGTCCAATGTTCCTAGTTTGCCCTAATTTTTTTTTAATTACAGAAATGTATCCTCTATTCCAATAATGATCCATTTTTCCTCTTATAGAATTATACTTAGCTTTATACCTAAATAATACAGTGAATTATTTGTGGTTATAAGTCCATATCTTTTATCTTTTTGAATATTATATTACAAACTTGTTTTGTTTCTCTTTTTTCTCTGTGTCACTGTCTCTTCCTGCCTCCCTCCCTTCCTTCCTCTCTCTTTCTGTAATTGCCAGGTCTTGTTTATTCCTGACTTTAATTCCTTGAAGCTGCAGCACATAGGGTCTAAACACAGATCAAGCAGGAAGAGGATGGAACAGGGGGAACCCATGATACTGAATGCCTTGGGCTTGGATTTTATCCAGGCTTCTGATTTTTCACTGAATTACCCCTGTTTAGTGTCTCAGCTGGGAAAAGGGGGATACTACTCAGTCATGGGCATTCATTTTTTTTAATATAATGTAATATTTATTTATATTATTATAGCTTTTTACTTACAAGATATATGCATGGGTAATTTTTCAGCATTGGCCCTTGCAAAACCTTCTGTTCCATCTTTTCCCCTCCTTCCCCCTACTCCCTCCCCCAGATGGCAGGTTACAGATGAGAAAAGTAAGACTAGTAAAGGGGAAATCCTTGAGCCAGGCTCACACCTCTAAGAAGTGTCAGGTTATGAGGGAGTCAAATCCCAGATTTGGGGCTGACTTTCTGGGGACCTTGTATATATGATCATACTTCCTGATATGCAAAAATGAAATGGATAGCCTTAGAAAGGAGTGAGTGCCCTCTCCTTGGAGGCCTGCTTGCAATGGGCTGTTGGGGAGGAGATTCTGGAGAAGTAGGCAGAAGCCAACATGGTGCCCAAGATGCCTGGAAGCTCTGAGATGCTCTATTCTGTGAAGCAGGGAGATTGCTGAAGCATGTCAGAGAGACACATTTGCTTAAATTATCACAGTAAATGGTTCACTTTCCAGCTTCAATTACTTTACTGGCTCTCCATGTCCTGGAAGAAAGAAGAAAGATTCAATTCAAGATTTACTGGCTCTTCATGTCCTAGAACAAAGAACAGACTCTCCATCCCCAGGAGCTCTTGCCTCAGAACCCTCTTTCTGCCCTTCCACAGGCAAGAAGTCTAGCTTTATCTCAGCTTCCCCTGGATCATGGACTGAATGACTCTGGAAATGTAGACATCTTCACATGCCGTGAATTCATTCTGATTTCCTCATCTTTGTGACTTTGCTCACACTTGGCAGACCATGTCATCCCACCTTCCCACCTCTGGACTCCATAAACTCCTGTGGCTCCCCGTCACCTCCAGGATCCAGTATCAATTCCCTTCTGTAGCATTCAACACCCTTTAGAACCTCTCCCTTCCCCTGCCCTTTCCAGTGTTCTCTATATGACACTTCCCCAAGAACTCTTTGGTCCAGTGCCATTGGTTTCTTGGCTGTTCTTCACACAAGATCATTCATCTTCCCACTCTGGACAATCTTTCTGGCTGTCCCTCCATACCCAGGATGTATCTCACCTCCCTTCTTCCTCCTGGGTTCCCTTATATCCTTCAACCCCCAGATCAATCCCACCTTTAGCAGGCAGCCTTTTTCCATCCATCTTAATCCTAGCACTTTCCACTGTGGACTTTCTAATTTCTCCTGTATGTAGCATGGTTCAGTAGAGTTGTGGATGTAGTATCTCCACCATTAGACTAAGAGCTTTGGAAGGGCAACACAAAAACTTGCCTTCTGCCCGTTTGGCCTCACCAGCACTCAGTGGAAGTCCTGGCACCTAGTAGGCATGGTATAAATATTGATGGACTGATTGATAGTGTTCCTCTTTCTTAGAATGGACTCTAACACTTCCTGCCTCTTTATTATCTCTGGATGCTGATACTCTGCTTCTCCAAAATGCAGCTAAATTGTTACCTCTCCAGGAAAATGATTGGATTTCACATGTATCTGCACCACAGAAGGGAGTGAGCTCCTGCTCCTGGGAGATATCTCACTACCTTTGCTTTGTTTACCCCTAGAAGCCTCCACCTTGTTCTAATCAACATTAGATATTTTTGCAAAGGAAGAGATTGTTCAGGGTTACCCATTGGGTTTCCTACAGTGGGTATTATTACAGGTAGTGAAATGGTGTGTACACCAGATGTTCACACCAAACGATCTTCACACAGGTGGGCTCAGAAGGGACAATAGCATTGGCTTCTCTGAGAATTACCCCCATTCCTGGAAGCCTTTGGAAAACTAAGCCTGGCAGCAGCCCAAGCTGGGAGTCAGTTCTGGCCTTGAGGCAGAACACACTGGTCAAAGAAAAAGCTATGTTCCGGACTCTAGCCCTAATTCCTGACTCTAACCCTAACCTTAAATGTGAATACTGTGTATCTATGAACACCTTCAGGGAAGGGGCATGAGTGGAAAATATTAGAGAATGAACTGCCTTGGTCATCCAGCAAGCAAAGATCTAGATGCGTTCACTCCAAACCTCCCAAAGAGCTTTCACTGCCTTAGAGTATCTTTTAGGTCTCCAGCTCTGTTGTCCCTGTGTTCTGTGAACTGGGTTGTCCCTGGGTTCTATGAGGAAAGTAGAATGGCAGTAGCTCAAAAGAAACATGAGATGTATAAATTTAGAGCCATCACATGTCCAAATGTTCATAAGGACTATTTGTGCCCCACCTGTAATAAAACCTCCTGAGCTTGTATTGCTTCCCATCAGTTCCATAGTGAACACATTCTATATTGTCTCCAACCTAGTGATATAATTTTGGTTCTCCTTCATACTGGAAAGGATAATAACCATCTCAGACCTTTCTAATTGGTAATATAAGCCTTCCCTTACTTGTAGTAGGGTATCTCCTCAAAATTCAATTTACCTTTGAAGAAATCTATAGGGAGTGAATTGGGGTTAACTGAAAGAGATCTACCCCTCACTCAACAAAATGAGAATAATGAATTGTGGTCTACGGTTGCTGAGATTGAGCACTTTTGTAACCCCAAGGCTCACCAGGAGTTTCATCAAAAACCTACTGAAAGAAAGCCCCTGCCAAATTTTAGAGAATAATATCTGCATTTAACAGGGGAGGAATGACTGTTAATGTCTTTTGGGAAAAGACAGAATAGTAGAATAGGCAGTCTCCAGTCCTTTAAATGAATAAGGACATAGCTAACTAACTGAGGGGTAGAAGGAGAGTATCCACTAAATCGAAAATGCGATTCAAGGCACACTCATGGAATTGCAAGATTATGAATATATATCTGTGTAATAACAGGGGGAGAATGACTGTTAATGTCTTTTGGGAAATAAGTGTCTCCACTAAATCAAAAATGCAATTCAAGGCACTCTCCTGGAATTCCAAGATTGTTAACCTTTAAATGTTCTGAAGAAACTGAGGGTTTTTTTTCTTGTTTATTTGTTTTAATTTGCCATCTCAGTTGCTTGTACTCCCTCACTTCCTTCAGTTAATATGCATTATTTGAGAATATGGATTATTTGAGGACTGTTACAGGACTGACTGGGAGAAGCCCATACTACAAAGTCAATGGAAAATTATGGAAGCCCACAAGCCCACTCTTGGAAGTGGAGTCAGATTCATTCCATTTTCCACCTTTGTGCTGGCTGGAGGCTGAAGGACAAAGCTTTGGATTTGGAGGCATTTGGAGGGAGCTCTTGGACCCAAGCAGAGAGAAACTAACTGGGCTATTTTGGAGGAAGCAATAAAACATCTGAACTTTTGTCACCTGGCTGTGTTTGGAGTGATTATTACTCTTAACTGAAACTAAGGCTGCCTCCAGAAAACCTCCCCAAGAAACCTGCTCCCAGAGAGAACCATTATATTTTAAAGAAGAGAACACCACATTTTGGCGCCCTGAACGTGGGACTGATAGGACTCTGATCTCAGTGGAAAAGCCTCTGATCCTGAATCCAGTGGAAAAGTCTCCTCAACCCAGAAATTAGGGTGAGTACAACAAAGAAATTTTGTTAAGAGAGTTAAAGTAGAATTTCAGCTAAGATGGGACAGATGTTTAGAAAACAGCCTTCTGTTTCTGTTCAAGGAAAATGTTTAGAGAACATTGTTAAGGTTATGAAAAGCCAAGGTTTGATTATAATTTTGCAGCAGATCATTGAACTTTTAGAAATTGTAAAGCACATATGTCCTTGTTTCTCTATGGAAAAAGAACTGGATCTAGAGTAGTGGAAATTAGTAGGAGAGGACCTTTGTCAATTATACAATAAAAATGGACCTGATTCAATTTCAAAAGACATACTTAATACATATAATTTAATACAACTGGCTTTAGGAAAATATAAAAGTTTTAGAATAAGGAAAAAGAAGAAAGCAGGAGGGGAAGGTGCCAACTAAACTAGGTAAAAAGGAGGAAGAATCAGATAAGAATGGAGTTAAGTACAATTTGTGTACTTAGTACACAATATGTGTACTAAGTACAATGTGGAATGATCTAATTTCTCTTGCTGTGAAGTATCACACATCTCATGACCCTCCCCCTTCAATTAACCCTTCATGGATGGAGGGAGAAGGAAGAGGGGGAGAGGCAGTAATGCAATCAGAACCACCTATTAAGGAGCCTGTGACAAGATTACAAAAGGCATTAATTAAGGCAAAAAATAAAGGAGAAGATATATCTGATTTTATACATGCATATCCTGTGATTGAAAAGTTTGACTCTTCAGGTCAAAAAGAGAGAAAATGCACTCCTTTTAATTTGGAAAAAATTAGATTTGAAAAAGGGTTGCGCTCTTCATGGGGCTACATCCCCTTATGTTAAGCTGTTACTAGATAATTTGTCTTATGAAATCTTAACCCCAAATGGTTGGAAATCCATAGCTAGAACATGTTTAGAATCTGGACAAAATTTATCGTGGCTTTTGGAGTTTCATGAATTATGTAGGATTCAAGCCCAACGCAATAGGCAGACAAGAGCTATTGGACAAATCACTTTTGACCAACTAGCTGGTGAAAATCAGCATGGAGAGAATTAAGAATAAATTTATTATCCCATAACAGTGTATGAGCAAATTTCCAAGGCTGCAATAAAAGCTTGGGGTTCTCTCCCTGGACAAAAAGATGGATGTAAAGCCTTCACAAAAATAGAACAAGGTCCCAATGAAACTTTTGCTGATTTTCTGGGATGTTTTCAAACAGCTGTAATAAGAACCATTGGAGATAATGCAGCTACAGAAATAATGACCAGACATCTTCCTAAGGAAAATGCCAATGACGTTTGCAAAAGAATTTTATGGGGACCAGACAAAGATGCTCCTTTAGAGGAGATCATAAGATGCTGTGCCACAGTGGGCATAAATGCTTATTATACCCAAACTATGATGAACATGGGAAGACAGGGAGCCCTTCTTGGCAAGGGACTTCTAGAGAAATTTGTCGATGTTTTCATTATGGAAAAGTTGGACATTTGAGAGCTCAGTGTAGATATAGAAATAGAGTGAGAGGACAGGCTGAGAGAATAAAACCCAAAACCCCATGTCCAAAATGCAACCGAGGCTTTCACTGGGCCTCAGAATGTAGACTGGCCCAGAGAAATGAGAGGCAGGGCCCAGCTCCAAGATATACAAAAGATAGATGGGGCATGATGGCAGCTGAGGTTACACCCAGAGAGTCTTTACAAGATCAGGACTCTGATGTGATCAATCAGCCTAAAAATAGTCAGATAGCAGAAAGAGATTACAGTTGGAGATAATAGAGGTTTTTTTAACCCAACAGGGCAGTGTCCAGTGCAATCGGCTCCAATGTAATTGCCAGATGATGAGGAGAAATCCCAAAAGTGGTAAATAGAAGGGAATTAGATAGGTTAACTGCTTGGGGAAGAGGGTTTGCTTGTATCTCTACAGGTGGAGAAGGAATCAGATGGGTGCCAACGAGCTGTATTCGCCTTGTCCATCAGAGAGAAACAGAAAAAGAGAAAAAAACCTCAAAACAAAGGAGAAGATTTAAGAAACATCTGACACTGAAAGAGCATGGCTGACAATGAGAGTGTTAAAAGAACTTTAAAATCTTCAGCTTTCAGTTCTTGAAAACCAGCAGGAATCATTGGATTCCTTGAGATGAAAAAATTTTGATGAGACTATTGCAGAACAGGGACTATTGGATTCCTGGCCCATGAACTAATGGACAATGGATTCCTTTTGGACTATTTCTAGGACTTATGGATATGTATAAATTCTCATGTTGATTCATGCTGTTACATTACTACTAGCCTGTGTTATATTGTTATGTGCTTAAGTAATTATGTGTAATGTCTCCCATATTGATGGATTTATGTATACCCATTTTAAGAGTGAGCCCCTTTAGAAACCTGCTAATCTGAATTGATTCTTCATTTCCTTTGGTATTTTCATCTCCCTTCCTGAGATGTCAGGGAGGGTGTGACCACCTTCTTTTTATGGTGTTTTCACTTCTTTTTTGAGCAGTCAGGAAAGGCGTGATCACCTTCTTTTTGGGGGTTCTTACCTCCTTGAGAAGTTAGGGAGCTCATGACCACCTATGTTCTAAATCAAAAGAAAGGGGGAGAGGCTTGAATCAATCCTACATAATTCATGAAAGTGTGGTGTTCTCTTCTTTAAAATATAATGGTTCTCTCTGGGAGCAGGTTTCTTGGGGAGGTTTTCTGGAGGCAGCTTTAGTTTCAGTTAAGAGTAATAATCACTCCAAATGCAGTCAGGTGATAAAAGTTCAGATGTTTTTTTGTTTCCTCCAAAATAGCCCGGTTAGTTTTCTTGGTGGCCTATCTCTCTGCTTGGTTCCAAGGGCTTGCTCCAAATGTCTCCAAATCCAAAGGTTTGTCCTTCAGCCTCCAGCCAGCACAAAGGTGGAAAATGGAATGAATCTGACTCCACCTCTGCGAGTGGGCTTGTGGGCTTCCATATCTCCCAAAGTGCTCCTGTGTCTGTGCCAGAGTGCCCTTTGGCCCTCGGAGCTTGCGCTTCTTCTGAATTGAACTGACGCTCCCCTCTCAATCTTTTCATCTGAACTCCTGAGTGAGCCTCTGTCTGCTTCTTATATATGATCTTCCAAAGGTCGACTCCTCCTCTGAGAGAGTGGAATTATGGTATCTGAGAGTGGGATTATGGGTTTCTGACTTGTGAATCTCCCAAGAGTGTGAACTCCAGTGAGTACTTAAATTACATTAATGAGCTAGAGGATTTGCTCAGTACCACGCTAACTTAGGCAACTGACTTATCACTTTGTAAGAATTCTAACAGAAAATTAAATAACCATCCTCTTAAAATAACTAAATTTTAATCTGAAATATCTGCCTAACAAATAAAGAATAAAAGGCAAATTCCCCAGTAAAACTCAAAATAAATAAGGAGAAAGGGAATATTCAGTGAAGTGACAATATGCCCTTACCTGGAGAGCTAAATCCATAGAGGAGTTTAGCATCCTAAAAGAATTAGTTAGCTATAAGAAAAAAAAAGGACACCACGAGGCGGGGGTGGTGTGGGGGAGAGGATGGGAAGAAAGAACACATGAGGCAGAATGCCATGGTCTGCTATTCCAAGAGGTTCAGCAAAGATGGTGTAAGCCATGGACAGATATATAGGGGAAATATAACCTTTGGGGTTGTCATAACAAGAGTCCAAATGGATAGAGTAACGTGGGGTTACCCAAGACCTCAATAGGGGTATGACTATAAAGCTGAGCTGACTGCCGTCAGTGCCCTTCCCTGCTTTCCTCTGGGATTATATTCATCTGTAGTTCAGGCTTTCTTTGCCAACCTCACCTAGTAACCCAGGATGTCATCATTTCCCCACTCTTTTTATTTATTAATGAAATCTTTCAAAAATTGGGTTGGGAATCCCTAAACAGGAGTGGGTCTAGAAGAATGGCACTAAAATCTTAGAGGCCAAATCCAGAGACAATTGTTTAGTGTCCAGAAGCTGGGAGTGACCTACAGTGGCCTGTGGAGAATCAGCATTAGAGATTAACTGAGGCCAAAGTTTAATGATACAAAGGGGTGCATACCAGAGTACAATAGAGAAGATTGGCACATAATCAGTTTGCTCCTTACTAGGGCCCAGTCAAATACTGCATAGTATTTTGTTGGAGTCCATATGTCCCAACAAAATGGTACCCCCCAAAACAAATGTGTCCCAAAGTCCTTGGGGGTATGGACAATGTCCAACCTTGCGAAATTACTTTCTGCTGAGAAGGAATATAGACCTGAATCATCCTACAGGATCCCAGTCTGGAGGGATGCTGAGCTTGAGTGGTGGGCAGAAGGTGCTTGAAGCATCATCCAGTGAGTTCCCAGTCAAATCCCCCAAGCCGTGCAATACAGCTGTCTAGTGTAATCATTTGAAGTTGAATTGATCAAAGCCTAGAAGAAAATGAACCTAATAAGCAGAGATTTAGGACAGAAAATGACTGGTTGAGGGGGTCTCCAACTAGAGGCATTCCTATTGTTAGGGTTTTCACAAATATTTGAAGAGGGGGTGGGGGAATGAGAATGCCAGTCAGAGCAGACTTTTGTAAAGAGCTACTCAAGAATCTTGTCTTTTAAAAGAGACTGTGCTATTTTCAAAGAGATACCTGCATTCAATTGGTAGAGAAACCCAGAAGTAACAATTAAAAGGATTGGGGGTGGGATAGAGTCTTCGGGGACCTTGTGTTTCTAGAGACCTCCACCAGTACAAGACTGTAACCCATATATTGGCCATTGGACAAAGGTCCTACTTTAAAAAAAAAAGATGCCCTTAGGGATGAATTAACATTATAAGTGAGGTGCCAAGCAAAGCGAGTCACTGAGATCCTCATGAGAGAGATTGCTTTTGGGGCAGCTGAAGTTATATTTTGTAATGTCCTGGTTAGCTTTCTGGAGGTCTTGGGACCAGTCTTGTTTTCAGCAGAATAATCACCACAAGAATAGTCAGGGATGAAGTCCAAAGTATTCATTGTCTCCTTCACAGTCTGTCTCCTTCACCTGGGGCCCAGGCTAGCTTTCTGGAGGCCCTCTGGAATGGGTCTTGGTTTTAGTGCAGGAGGCAGGAGAACCACCAGGATGGTCTCTATCTTGAAGTCTGTGTCTGGCTGAGTTTATCCCCAGGTTATATACTCTCTTACAATTATATCATGACAGTATATTGAGTATAAATCAATCATTCTATCACTAGGGAACCATTATTTGTTGTAAGATTAAGTCAATCATACTGAACTAGAGAACTCACATGCTAAACTAGATAACCATTGCCTTATCAATTCCACTGAGTTAACATCTTGTTGTAGGATTAAATCAATCATACTGAGTTCCTGCCCTTTACAATATTTAATCCAAAATCAATTTTTTAGAAAGTGGGATCCCACCAGGATAACAGGTTTTATATATATATATATATATGTGTGTGTGTGTGTGTGTGTGTGTGTATATACATACATATATATGTGTATATATATATATATATATATATATATATATATATATGTATAACCCTAACAGGTCATACAATTGCCTCTAGAGAGGTAGGAATTTTAGATAGAAAGACCAGTCCACAAAGGACTGTTACAAGACAGACTGGGAGAGACCCGTATAAGACTGGCTGCATAGCTTGGTATATGCATAGATGTAGTACAAGCAAATGTTATTAGCTAAAATAAAATTGACTTTTGCATTGATGTAATACATAATACTCCATAAATTACATCTTCTAAGAAGACTGTGTGCACTAAAATTCTGTATTTTAAGTTGCACTGCATTATTAGAGTAGCAGCTGGGTCTCACAAACTGTTGTATCCCTAGATAAATATTCTATGTCTAGTTACAGGCAGATGATGAGACCAAATATATATTTTACCCAATGATTTATGCATTTCAGATGAAAAATAGCAAGGTGTTACATAATTGTGTTTGGTTCCTGCCTTTCAAGCTGAAAACTTACTCCAAATATGGAAATTTGCTATTAAAAGAAAAAATAAAGCAGGGACACAATTATAACTGGAGAAATCATTTTAAGGTTTGTTTGATTTCAAGTATGAATCACAAATGAAGATGATACATGTCATAACAATTTTATCCTCTTGTCAGACTCAGAAATTGATTAAAAAATCCCTGTAGGAAGGAACACAATTGGGAAATCAAATGAGAAGAATTTAACCTTGAGTAGAAGTCAAAAGCTGTCCTGAAAATTCCTTTTTACCCAGCTAGAAACAAAGAAATCTCCACCTGCATATTTTTAGGAGTTCAGTGGTATTACTTTGGGATAGTAGGTTTTATGACTTATTGCTCTATCGCGCATACCTGGATTCAAATTCAACAGAAATAGCATTTGTCATAGTCCTAAAAAATATCTCTCAGCCGAGTTGGACATTGGAAACTTCAGGTCTAAGAAAAAGAGGCTCACAAATCATTGTGCATAACTGAAACTATGTCAGTGCTGATTTGATGGCAGGCATTCTTGTGCGGTGATTTCTTTTAATATGCATGGCAGAAAGTGCAAGAAAAAATAATGAAGAGGTTTTGCTAGCAAAAGAACAATTGGTATCACATTAAAATGCAGATCATGTTAATATAAACTAAATAAATGGTTAATCATAGTAGAAATAATGGGTTTTGAAATGGTTTTCAGAGAATTTGCAGTTAAGCAAAAATGAAAACTTCTCTTAAAAGATCTTTGCATTATTAACCACTGGAACTATTGTTATAACATCTTATCTAAGTAGATATTCAGCATTACACAAATGATTTTGTTCTAAGATAATCAGAGACTCAGGATATGAAGCTATCTCTTTTAATAATATAAGCAATTTAAAAGTGAATACATTTCACTTAAACAGCAGGGGACTCAGAGAGGGAGTGAGGGAAGGAGTTTTTACACCCTCAGCCAGATAATGAAATGGAAAAGTGTGGATTATCTTTTATAATCCAAGGCTAGGTGATCTAAAATATAACCATAAAATTATGTAAATAACTAGGACATAGTTTACAATCTCCAATTTCAGATAACATTTTAAAATCCCAATTGTGTGAATCTGCGTGTCTCTTACTGTGCAAGTCTTATTTTATGTCTCTATTTTTCTTGCCGTTTCTTTCTGTGTCTCTATTGGTGATCCTCTTTTTCTTTTTGTTTCATTCTCTGTATCTTTGCCTGTCTCTGTGCCACTCTCTCTGTCTGATTTTTTCTATTTCTTAGAAAGTCTCCATGTATCTCTATTTTTCTTCCTGTTTCTGTCTCTATGGGTTTCTATCTGTGACAGTCTCTCTGTGTCTTCCTATTTCTGTCCCTATGTCTCTGCATGTATTTCTCTCCTTGTCTCTGTGTCTGTCTCTGGGACAGTCTCTCATAAGCTTTCTGTTATTACCTTAGTTTCTGTCTCTGTGTCTCTCACTGTGAGAGTCTCTCTATTCATCTCTATTTTTCCTGTCTCTGTCTCTGTATGTCTGCCTGTCTCTATGTTCTCTCTGTATGTTTTTATTTTTATTCCTGTTTCTGTGTCTCTGTATGTGTCTCTCTATGTCTTTGTTACTCTCTCTGTGAGAGTCTTTCTGTGTGTCTCGATGTTTTTTCCCATTTCTATCTCAGTATATCTTTCTATGAGTGTCTCCATGGGTCCCTATTTTGTCCTTTCTCAGTGCCTTGTGTGTTTCGCTCTCTCCGTGTCTCTCTGTGTGTCCCTATTTTTCTTGTTGTTTCTGTCTTTGTGTCTCTGTGTGCATCTCTCTGTGTGGCTCTATGTGGCTCTCTCTATGAGAATCACTGTGTCCCTACTTTTTTTCTTTCTCTGTATCTCCCTTTGTGCCTCTGTGCCTCTTTTTGTGAGAGTCTCTCTTTATCTTTCTGATTCTGATTCTTTGTCTTTTTTTCCTCTGTGTCTGAGTCTTTCTCTGTGAGAGTCTCTCTTTGTGACTCTATTTTCTTCCTCTTTCTGTCTCCGTTTCTCTTTGTGTGTCTCTGTTTGTGTCTGTTTCTCACTCTGTTAGTCTTTGTTTCTCTATTCATCTCCCTGTTTCTGTATCTCTGTATGTCTCTATTTTTATTCATTTTTCTGTCTCTCTGTCTCTGCGGGTCTCTCTCTGTAAGAATCTCTCTGTATCTTCCAGTTTCTTTTCTGTGTCTCTTTCCTTGTCTCTGTGAGTCTCCTTTTCTCTTCCTCTCCTCCTCTCCTTTTCTTTCTTCTTAACTCCTCTCCTCTTTCCTCCCCTCTCTAACTTCTCCCTTCTCCTCTCCTTTTCTTTCATCTCTCTCCTCTCCTTTCCTCTAATTTTCTCTCTTTGATTCTCCTCTTTCCTCCCTGCTTTTCTCCTTTCCCTTCTCATGCATTTTACTTTCTTTTCTTTCCCCTCTCTTCTTTTAATCTATGGTTGGGAAGTTTATCTTGCTTATGGCTATCACTTCCCTTTATTTCCTTTTAAAATCTCCTCCCGACCCATTCCCATTTGTTTCTCTGTTGTTTAAAGTATTTACATAACAAACCCTGTCTTTAACCTTTCTTTATGTCTTTCACTCAAGAGTGGAGTTTATCTGATATCCATTCTCACCTCCTTTCCTCCATGTTTTTAAACTCTTCAAGTGTAAGAATGATGAAAAGAATTAAATGACTACCCTGTTCTCCTCTTTTCTACACTAACATAGCTATCAGAATAGAATTAATCCATTGTTGGAATCTTTACAAATTGTTAAACCATTAGAGTTGATAGAGACAATAATTATCTAATTTAGCATGGTTCAATAGGATTGATTTGATCTTAGAAGGAGATATTTTGGACCAGAACTTGAAACAAGGTACTAAGAACAACTGATAGAAACAATGCTTGTGTTCACACCTTTAGAGAGCTCATAGAAGCAAGAAATATTTAAGTACTCATTGGAGTTTACACGGTTTAGTATGAGATATCCGAATTTACACCTCCCTTAAGCCCTGCCTCCAGAAGGAGGAGTTAACCTTTGGGAGATCATATATATGGATGAAGCTCTTAGAGCTGAAAGGAATTTCTCCGGAACATTGACTGGGGTCGGAGAGGAGCACTCTGGGAGGAAGCCCACAAGCCCTATCTTTGAGGCAAGAGAGATTCATTCATCTTCTACCTTGGTGTTGGCTGGAGGCTGAAGAAAGCAGAGGCAGAAGCCAAGGACAAAGCTGCAAGAGCTCTTGGAACCAAGCAGAGAGATAGGCCTCTGAGCTAACCAGGCTATTTGAAGGACACAATAAAAGATCTGAACTTTTATCAGCTGGCTGCGATTTTGGGTGATAATTTACTTGTAATTGAAAATAAAGCTGCCTCCAGAAAACCTCCCCATAAACCTTCTCCCCCAGAGAGAAATCTTATATTTTAAAGAAGAAAAAACACCCACAATCCATTCCTCAGGAACTCTTTAAAAAACCTAAACTCCATAGACTCACTTTGAAGACATTTTGGTCCTGAAGACATGTTTATTTCCCTTATATTTAAATGTTAGCATTATCATTTCATGAAGTCTTTTCCAATTACGTAAATACATTTACTTTTCTAGGTTTCTCTTGATACTTGGTTTGGGTTTCAAAATTCCTAGTTCACCCTGATTTTTTTATTACATAATGTTTACTTTATTCCAATAATGATACATTTTTCCTCTTGGCAAAGCATACTTAGCTTTATAGCTAATTATACTATAAATTATCTGTAGTTATAAGTTCATATATTTTATTCTTTTGAACATTATATTACAAGCTTATACTTTTTTCTGTCTCTGTCTATCTCTCTCTATCTCACTCTGTGTCTGTCTCGTTGTCTTTCTCTGTCTCTGCCTCTCTCTCTTTTTCTCTCTCATTGCCAGGTCTTGTGTAATCCTGACTTCAATTCCTTGAAGCAACAGCACATAGGGTTCAAATTCAGATTAAGCAGAAAGAAGGTGGAACTGAGGGATCCTATAATATTGAATGTCTTGGGCTTCTGGTTTCTCCAGCTTTCTGATTTTTCTCTGAACCGATCTTGCTCAGTGTCTCACTGGGAGAAGTGGGATACTACTCAGTGATGGGCACTCATTCTTGTGCGGACTTGTGGAGTCCACACATTATTCCTACTACCAGAGATTATTTTATGTTGTGGTGGTTTGTAACTCCTAAAATTGTTCTTGATTCTAATAAATCAATGACAGGTCAGTAAGGCAACTGAATTGATTTTGTTTAATCAAAAAGTATAGGGTAAGAGGGTCCCTGAATGCCAGAAAAATCTGGCCTTCTCAGTTACAGTCAGGTACAGCAGTCAGCTTCTTGGGGGAGGGGGATCTGTGACTAGTCCCAAAAATACTTTGAAAAAGGTAAAGTTTGTTACATCCTTGTTCTTTTCCTTTCTCATAGGGAATTCACTACATTTCCCTCCTTCACCCAGAAGGCTCCCCATGTTCATGCCCTAAGGAGGAGTACAGACAACTGAGATATCAGAAGGAGGAGTCTACCAGTGATTGTTAGGCTGAACTCAATTCTGGTAGGGTTACCATCATTAAAGAAGCTATAGAGATGACCCTCTTTCTTCTGGACTCCTTCCTTGTTACAACCTTCTCTTTTTACACTTCTAGGGGAGGTCTGGTGTGAGGACTTCTACAACAGCTAGGAATACAAGAAGTAATGGGGATTTATAGTACAGACAAATAACAATGGGAGGCTTTAGAATCTGCCCAGAGTTCCCAACTTCTTCATCTTATCTTTCTACACATAGGGAAATTATGGGAAAGCCTGAGGAAGGGAAGTTTCCAAACTTGGTGTTTTTCTCTTGGGTCAAGAGTTGCCGACTTTTTGGTTCAGATCAGGCTAGCTAGAGAGAGAAAAGCTTCTTAAAAGAGAAAGGAATGTGTAGGACAATCATGAAGCTGGAGGACTAAAGGCATAACAGGATTACATGAGGGATGTCCCCATACTAGGATGCCCAAAGGACTTCAGCCTCTTGGACATCAGGTCATTTTCTGTACTAATAGAGAAAGGTTTTTTGTTCTCCCTGCTCCTGCTCCATTTTGCTCAATCATCTTGGGGAACTCTTGTGGTAGCTCCCATTCTCTTTTTACTTTTTCTTTATCTGCAACAAAAAATAAAGATTCAAGGCTTCATTTTAAAATGTTTTATTCATAGGAAAAAAGAGTACATTAAACTAGGGAAAGTATAATTATTAAAGAACTCAAGAAAGCTAGCATAGTATAAAGGAAAGAGCATTGTCTAGGGTACCAAAAGTACAGGGTTTGTTTCTCCCTCTGCCATTTACTATGTGATGGGGGTCAAATCACACAATCACTTATAGACCTAACTTGCTCTTGGTAAACAAAGTGGGAGCGAGCATTGGAGGCAATTGTGCCCTTTTAGCTCTAAAACCTCAGGATGCTATGTTTGGCCCTGTTGTCCTGTAGGTGCTACTCCCTCAGGCTCAGTCCTTCCCCTGCACCTTGGGAAGAAGGAGAGCTGTTGCTATAGGAGGACTCTTTAATCTCTCCTTTCCCATACATCATACAGATATTGGACAGCTAGCTGGGGCAGTAGAGAGAGCTCTGGGCCTGGAGTCAATTTAAAGGCCTGAATTCCAATCCAGTTTCTGACCCTTCTTTTTTTCTTTTTTATTATAGCTTTTTATTTACAAGTTACATGCATGGGTAATTTTTCAGCATTGACAAATGCCAAACCTTTTGTTCCAATTTTTCCCCTCCTTCCCCCACCTTCCCCCTTGGGTGGCAGGTTGACCAATACCTGTTAAATATGTTAAAGTATAAGTTAGATACAATACAAGTATACATGTACATACAGTTAATCTGCTGTACAAAAAGAATTGGACTTTGAAATAGTGTACAATTAACCTGTGAAAGAAGTAAAAAATGTAGGTGGACAAGAATAGGGGGATTGGGAATTCTATGTAGTGGTTCACACTCAGCTCCCAGAGTTCTTTTGCTGGGCGTAACTGGTTCAATTCATTACTGCTCTATTGGAACTGATTTGGTTCATCTCATTGCTGAGGATGGCCACGTCCATCAGAATTGATCCTCATATAGTACTGTTGTTGAAGTATATAATGATCTCCTGGTCCTGCTCATTTCGCTCAGCATCAGTTCATATAAGTCTCTCCAGGCCTTTCTGAAAACCTCCTGCTGGTCTTCTTACAGAACAATAACATTCCATAATATTTATATACCACAATTTATTCAGTCATTCTCCAATTGATGGGCATCCATGCAGTTCCCAGTTTTTGGCCACTACATCTGACCCTTCTTAGCTGTGTAACCCTGGACAAGTCACTTCACCCTATCTACTTCAGTTTTCTCATTTGTAAAATGAGCTGGAGAAGGAAATGCCAAACCCGTCCTTGCCAAAACAAGACCAAATGGGGTTATGAAGAGTTTGGACACTGCTGAAATGACTCAACAACAACCGAAAATCCCCAAGGCTGAGTGTTTGCCACCATCATGATCCTCTTCACCTTAGAGAGCCATGTTCCCAGGTTATTAGTCTACCTTGGTCTCAAAGAAAGGAGCTCTTTCTCCTTACAATCACTATTCACAATATGAGATCAGCCTTGCTCAGCATTCTGCCCTTCAGTCATCCTGGAGAGAGGCTGCTCACAAATTAGAGCTGGGGATCTGGGAAGCTCTCAAGTCCACCCCTCATACAACAGATGAGAAAGGTAAGACTAGTAAAGGGGAAATTCCTGGCCCAGGGTCACACCTGTAAGAAATGTCAGGATATGAGGGAATGCAATACCAGGTTTGCGGCTGACTTTCGGGGGTACCTTGTGTATATGATCAAACTTTCTGATATGCAAGAATAGAATTGATAGCCTCAGAAGGGAGTGAGCTCCCTGTCTCTGGAGGCTTTCAAGCAGAGACTGAAGGCATCCTTGCAATGGGATGTTGGGTAGGAGATTCAGGAGAAGCAGGCAGGGGACAAGATGGCACCTGAGGTGCCTGGTAGCTCTTAGATGCTCTATTCTTTTTGTTGTTGCTGTTTTTGTTTTCTTCTTTTTTCTTTTTATTATAGATTTTTATTTACAAGATGTATGCATGGGTAATTTTTCAGCATTGATCCTTGCAAAACCTTCTGGTCCAATTTTTCCCCTCCTTCCCCTCATCCCCTCCCCTAGATGGCAGGTAGACCAATACATGTTAAATATGTTAAAGTACATGTTAAATACAATATATGTATACATATTTATATGGTTATCTTACTGCACAAAAAAAATTGGATTTAGAAAGAAGGTAAAAATACCCTGAGAAGGAAAACAAAAATGCAAGCAGACAAAAACAGAAGGAGTGGAAATGCTATGTTGTGGTCCACACTCATTTCCCATAGTTCTTTCGCTGGGTGTACCTGGTTCTCTTCATTATTGAACAATTGGAACTGATTTGGTTCATCTCATTGCTGAAGTGGGCCACGTCCATCAGAATTGATCATTATATAGTATCATTGTTGAAGTGTGTAATGATCTCCTGGTCCTCCTCATCTCACTCATCATCAGTTCAGGTAAGTCTCTCCAGGCCTTTCTGAAATCATCCTGTTGGTCATTTCTTATAGAACAATAATATTCCATAACATTCATATACCCTGATTTATTCAGTCATTCTCCAACTGATGGGCATCCACTCAGTTTCCAGTTTCTAGCCACTACAAAAAGGGCTGCCACAAACATTCGTGCACATACAGGTCCCTTTCCCTTCTTTATAATCTCTTTGGGGTATAAGACCAGTAGTAACACTGCTGGATCACAGGGTATGCACAGTTTGATAACTTTTTGAGCATAGTTCCAAATCACTCTCCAGAATGGCTGGATGTATTCACAATTCCACCAACAGTAATATCAGTGTCCCAGTTTTCCCACATCCCCTCTAACATCTGTCATTATCTTCATTCAGCATTATCTTTTCCTGTCATCCTAGCCAATCTGACAGGTGTGTAGTGGTATCTCAGAGTTGTTTTAATTTCCATTTCTCTGATTAATAATAACTTGGAGCATCTTTTCATATGGCTAGAAATAGTTTCAATTTCTTCATCTGAAAATTGTCTGTTCATATCCTTTGACCATTTATCAACTAGAGAATGGCTTGATTTCTTATAAATTAGAGTAAATTCTCTATATTTTGGAAATGAGGTTTTTATCAGAACCTTTGACTGTAAAGATGTTTTCCCAGTTTATTGCTTCCCTTCTAAACTTGTCTGCATTAGTTTTGTTTGTACAAAAGCTTTTCAATTTGATATAATCAAAATTTTCTATTTTGTGATCAATAATGATCTGTAGTTCTTTTTTGGTCACAAATTCCTTCCTCCTCCACAGGTCTGAGATGTAAACTATACTATGTTCTTCTAATTTATTTATAACCTCATTCTTTATGCCTAGGTCATGAATCCATTTTGACCTTATCTTGGTGGATGGTGTTAAGTGTGGGTCAATGCCTAGTTTCTGCCATACTAATTTCCAATTTTCCTAGCAGTTTTTGTCAAACAGTGAATTCTTATCCCAAAAGCTGGGGTCTTTGGGTTTGTCAAACACTAGATTATTAGTTATTGATTATTTTGTCCTTTGAAACTAACCTATTCCACTGATCGACTAGTCTATTTCTTAGCCAATAGCAAATGGTTTGGGTTCCCCTTACTTCTTTATGGATTTTGGAAGGTACTATACCCTTCATAGTACACATGTTGCCTATTTAACCCATTCTTGCATGGAGTAGCCCTCCACTCCTTTCTAATGCTTCTCTGTCTATTCTTCCTCTGCACTTCATTTGTATAACATGATTACTATTTTACCTTATTCTGTCCCAATCTTTCTTTTGAGTTTCCCCATTGCTGATGTCAATCTCAAGCATGTGGTATAAATTTCCATGTAAAAAAAAAAAACATAAACCATTTGTCCAGGTTGAGTGCCTTGTTATCTTTGATACTGGCTCTTATATGTTAAATTTCCTATTAATCTCAGGTTTGGTTGATAGAAAGACCTGAAAAATCTGCAAGTTTGTTGAATGTCCATTTTTTTCATTCAATATTGTGGATAATTTTGGTGGATATGAAATTTATGGCTGCAGGCCTAGTTCTTTTGATTGCCAGTAACTATGTTAGGACTTGCAGTCTTTTATTGCAACACCTGCTAAATCCCATACAATTTTAATTGTAGCTCCAGCATATTTGAATTTTTTTCTTGTTGCTTGCAAAATTTTCTCTTTGACTTGGCAGTTTTGAAATTTGGAAATGCTATTTCTATGTGTATTCCACAAAGGATCTTTTTGAGCTGGTGATTGATGGATTTTTTTTCTATTTCTACTTCCTCCTCCTGTTTGATCACTTCAGGATAACTTTCTTGGATTATTTATTGCATTATTGTGTCAAGCTCTGTGTGTGTGTGTGTGTGTGTGTGTGTGTGGGTATCTCTCTGTATTAGTGGGGTTCTCTGTGTTTGGTTGCTTCTGTGTATTTCTCTGGATGCTCTTCGCATGGCTCTCTGTTTGTTTCCTTATGTGTAGATGTCTCTGTGTCAGTTTCTCCATGTGTTCATGGGTGTCTCTTTGCGTTTGTGTGTATCTCTATGTGTCTTCATGAGTTTTTTCTGTATGTGGATGTCTCTGTGAGTGTACCCTCTATATGACTCTCTGTATTTGTCTGAATCTTTGTGTGGGGTGTCTCTGTGTGGATTTGTGTGGGCCTCTGTATAGTGCCTCTCTTTGTGTGGGTGTCTATGTGTCTCTTTGTGTTTCTCTGTGTGTGCATGTCACTGAGTATATTTCTCTCTGTGTGGATCTCCATGGGTGTCCCTTTGTTTCTCTGTAAGAATTTCTCTGTGTCTATTAGTTTGTGTGATTCTTTGTGTAGAGGGCTGAAACTCTTGAGTTGTTGCACTGAGATTGGTTCAAGCACTTAGGGCTAATTCCTCATTGGACAATACTCTATGGGCATGTGCTTGGGGAATGGCCCTTCCCACTATCCTGTGCTGGCTTGATTGGTATATACAGAGAATTGTAGGAGGGACGAGGGGGTGGAGTAAGACTAGCCAGGGTCCCTCTCTGGGCGGGAGATAAAGAAGGGAGTTGTGGAGATTTTGTTTCCAATTCACTTCTATCCCTAAAGACCAAGAATAAAGACTAAGGACTTTTGCTTATCCTGACTCTGGCTGATTCTGAGGTATCCAGGGTGCTGATGTGGTCGTCACACTTTGTGTGTTGGTGTCTGTGTGTGTCAATGTCTGTGTGTGTCTTTGATGCTTTCTGAGTGGGTTTCCCTGTGTGAGGGTGTCTGTATATGTGTCTCTGTGTTTGTGTGTGGCTGTACCTATGTGTCACTCTCTGTGTCCCTGTGTGTGTTTCTGTGTATTTGTGAATTTCTCTCTGAGGGGGTTTCTTTGTGCATGTATCTCTCAGTTTGTATGTCTGTGTGTCTGCGCGTGTTTCTCTGTGTGTAAGTATCACTGTGTCTTTGTGTGTGTGTGTGTGTGTGTGTCTGCATGTGTTTCTCTGTATCTGGGTATAGGTTTCTTTGAATGTGGCTGTCTATGTGAATCTCTGTGTTTCCTTGTGTGTAGGTTTCTTTGTGTGTGAGTATCTGTGTGTCTGTGTTTTTTTAGTTTTTCTTTGTGTGTGCATCTCCCTATATTTGTGGGTGTCTCTGTGTTTGTGTCTTTCTCTTGAGTTTCTTTGTGTGTGGATGTCTGTGTGTGGGTGTTCTTATATGTCTCTGTTTTTGTAGGGGTTTTCTATGGATATGTGCTTTTGTGTATCTTTCTGTGTTTGATTCTTTGTTGCAGGTGTCAGTATGTGTGTCTATGTATGGGGGGGGTATCTGTTTCTCTGTGGGTTTCTCTGTGTGAGGATATCAGTGTGTGTATCTTTCTGTGTGTTTCCTTGTGTGTGGATGTGTCTCCATGTGTCTGCATGGGTTTCTCTGTGTCTGGGTGTTAGTATAGAGATATGTGTGTATTTATTTGTGTGTTGGTTTCTCTGTGTGTGGGTGTGGGTTTCTGTCTGAGTGTCCCTGTATATGTCTCTTTGTGTTATTCTGATTCTTTGTGTTTCCATGTATTTGTGAATGTCACTGCATATCTCTCTCTGTGTCCATGTCTCTCTGTGTGTATCTCTCTATGTGTTTCCGTGTGTGTGTGTGTGTGTGTGTGTGTGTGTGTGTGTGTTTCTCTCTGAGGGATTTTCTGGGTGCAGGTTTCTTTGTCTGTGTTCCTTTGTGTGTTGGGTTCTATGTGTGTATCTGTATGTGACTGGCTGGGTGTTCGTTTCTCTGTGTGTGTCTGTGTGTGTCTATGTCTTTGCGGGTTTCTTTGTATGTTAGTGTTTGTGTGCAGCCATTTCAAGTTACTCT